>NW_025550958.1:55000-177500 GCF_905237065.1 Salmo salar | reverse complement strand
AAGTGAGACTCTTTTAAAAAAAATAATCCTATATTTTCCAGCCTGCAGGCTATCAGACCGATTCCTTATTTACACCCAGTCTGCAACCCACGTTAACACAACGTCGGAGTAACATTTGACCTCTAGCTGTTCTGCGCTCACCTGATCAATAACGTTGTCTGAGATCTGAAGGTTGGATTTAGCTCCCCCATACTAAGGCCTAGGATTTAGCTCCCCCATTCTAAGGCCTTGGATTTAGCTCCCCCATTCTAAGGCCTTGGATTTAGCTCCCCCATACTAAGGCCTTGGATTTAGCTCCCCCATTCTAAGGCCTTGGATTTAGCTCCCCCATACTAAGGCCTTGGATTTAGCTCCCCCATACTAAGGCCTTGGATTTAGCTCCCCCATTCTAAGGCCTTGGATTTACCTCCCCCATACTAAGGCCTTGGATTTAGCTCCCCCATTCTAAGGCCTTGGATTTAGCACCCCCATTCTAAGGCCTTGGATTTAGCTCCCCCATACTAAGGCCTTGGATTTAGCTCCCCCCATACTAAGGCCTTGGATTTAGCTCCCCCATTCTAAGGCCTTGGATTTAGCTCCCCCATTCTAAGGCCTTGGATTTAGCTCCCCATACTAAGGCCTTGGATTTAGCTCCCCATTCTAAGGCCTTGGATTTAGCTCCCCCATACTAAGGCCTTGGATTTAGCTCCCCCATTCTAAGGCCTTGGATTTAGCTCCCCCATACTAAGGCCTTGGATTTAGCTCCCCCATACTAAGGCCTTGGATTTAGCTCCCCATACTAAGGCCTTGGATTTAGCTCCCCCATTCTAAGGCCTTGGATTTAGCTCCCCCATTCTAAGGCCTTGGATTTACCTCCCCCATTCTAAGGCCTTGGATTTACCTCCCCCATTCTAAGGCCTTGGATTTAGCTCCCCCATACTAAGGCCTTGGATTTAGCTCCCCCATTCTAAGGCCTTGGATTTAGCTCCCCCATTCTAAGGCCTTGGATTTACCTCCCCCATTCTAAGGCCTTGGATTTACCTCCCCATTCTAAGGCCTTGGATTTAGCTCCCCATACTAAGGCCTTGGATTTAGCTCCCCCATTCTAAGGCCTTGGATTTAGCTCCCCCATACTAAGGCCTTGGATTTAGCTCCCCCATTCTAAGGCCTAGGATTTAGCTCCCCCATACTAAGGCCTTGGATTTACCTCAGTGGGCTGTAATTGTGTCCATCGTCCTGTAGTTTACTTCATTTCAGTTGGTGTTGACATGCCGGGCCCTCCTCCCCAAACAGACACTCTGCTGCCTCCTGCTGGACTAACCGGATCATTACAGATGTCATTATCATAATTTCACAGTATTAGTCCAACCGCGTAGTGTGAAAAAGAGTGTTGTTTCTCTGTTATAGGAACATTATGCAGTCAGAGTGTTGTTTGTCTGTTATAGGAACATCATGCAGTCAGAGTGTTGTTTGTCTGTTATGGGAACATTATGCAGTCAGAGTGTTGTTTGTCTGTTATAGGAACATTATGCAGTCAGAGTGTTGTTTGTCTGTTATAGGAACATCATGCAGTCAGAGTGTTGTTTGTCTGTTATAGGAACATCATGCAGTCAGAGTGTTGTTTGTCTGTTATGGGAACATTATGCAGTCAGAGTGTTGTTTGTCTGTTATGGGAACATTATGCAGTCAGAGTGTTGTTTGTCTGTTATGGGAACATTATGCAGTCAGAGTGTTGTTTGTCTGTTATAGGAACATTATGCAGTCAGAGTGTTGTTTGTCTGTTATAGGAACATTATGCAGTCAGAGTGTTGTTTGTCTGTTATAGGAACATTATGCAGTCAGAGTGTTGTTTGTCTGTTATAGGAACATCATGCAGTCAGAGTGTTGTTTGTCTGTTATGGGAACATTATGCAGTCAGAGTGTTGTTTGTCTGTTATGGGAACATCATGCAGTCAGAGTGTTGTTTGTCTGTTATGGGAACATCATGCAGTCAGAGTGTTGTTTGTCTGTTATAGGAACATTATGCAGTCAGAGTGTTGTTTGTCTGTTATAGGAACATCATGCAGTCAGAGTGTTGTTTGTCTGTTATGGGAACATCATGCTGTCAGGGTGTTGTTTGTCTGTTATAGGAACATCATGCAGTCAGAGTGTTGTTTGTCTGTTATAGGAACATTATGCAGTCAGAGTGTTTGTCTGTTATGGGAACATTATGCAGTCAGAGTGTTGTTTGTCTGTTATGGGAACATCATGCAGTCAGAGTGTTGTTTGTCTGTTATAGGAACATTATGCAGTCAGAGTGTTGTTTTTATAGGAACATTATGCAGTCAGAGTGTTGTTTGTCTGTTATAGGAAGATTATGCAGTCAGAGTGTTGTTTGTCTGTTATAGGAACATTATGCAGTCAGAGTGTTGTTTGTCTGTTATAGGAACATTATGCAGTCAGAGTGTTGTTTGTCTGTTATGGGAACATCATGCAGTCAGAGTGTTGTTTGTCTGTTATAGGAACATCATGCAGTCAGAGTGTTGTTTTTATAGGAACATCATGCAGTCAGAGTGTTGTTTATCTGTTATGGGAACATTATGCAGTCAGAGTGTTGTTTGTCTGTTATGGGAACATCATGCAGTCAGAGTGTTGTTTATCTGTTATGGGAACATCATGCAGTCAGAGTGTTGTTTGTCTCTTATAGGAACATTATGCAGTCAGAGTGTTGTTTGTCTGTTATGGGAACATCATGCAGTCAGAGTGTTGTTTGTCTGTTATAGGAACATCATGCAGTCAGAGTGTTGTTTGTCTGTTATAGGAACATCATGCAGTCAGAGTGTTGTTTGTCTGTTATAGGAACATTATGCAGTCAGAGTGTTGTTTGTCTGTTATGGGAACATTATGCAGTCAGAGTGTTGTTTGTCTGTTATGGGAACATCATGCAGTCAGAGTGTTGTTTGTCTGTTATAGGAACATTATGCAGTCAGAGTGTTGTTTGTCTGTTATAGGAACATTATGCAGTCAGAGTGTTGTTTGTCTGTTATAGGAACATTATGCAGTCAGAGTGTTGTTTGTCTGTTATAGGAACATTATGCAGTCAGGGTGTTGTTTGTCTGTTATAGGAACATCATGCAGTCAGAGTGTTGTTTGTCTGTTATAGGAAGATTATGCAGTCAGAGTGTTGTTTGTCTGTTATAGGAACATCATGCAGTCAGAGTGTTGTTTGTCTGTTATGGGAACATCATGCAGTCAGAGTGTTGTTTGTCTGTTATAGGAACATTATGCAGTCAGAGTGTTGTTTGTCTGTTATGGGAACATCATGCAGTCAGAGTGTTGTTTGTCTGTTATAGGAACATTATGCAGTCAGAGTGTTGTTTGTCTGTTATGGGAACATTACGCAGTCAGAGTGTTGTTTGTCTGTTATAGGAACATTATGCAGTCAGAGTGTTGTTTGTCTGTTATAGGAACATTATGCAGTCAGAGTGTTGTTTGACTGTTATGGGAACATTATGCAGTAAGTGTTGTTTGTCTGTTATGGGAACATCATGCAGTCAGAGTGTTGTTTGTCTGTTATGGGGACATTATGCAGTCAGAGTGTTGTTTTTATAGGAACATTATGCAGTCAGAGTGTTGTTTGTCTGTTATGGGAACATTATGCAGTCAGAGTGTTGTTTGTCTGTTATAGGGACATTATGCAGTCAGAGTGTTGTTTGTCTGTTATAGGAACATCATGCAGTCAGAGTGTTGTTTGTCTGTTATAGGAACATTATGCAGTCAGAGTGTTGTTTGTCTGTTATAGGAACATCATGCAGTCAGAGTGTTGTTTGTCTCTTATAGGAACATTATGCAGTCAGAGTGTTGTTTGTCTGTTATGGGAACATCATGCAGTCAGAGTGTTGTTTGTCTGTTATGGGAACATTATGCAGTCAGAGTGTTGTTTGTCTGTTATAGGAACATCATGCAGTCAGAGTGTTGTTTGTCTGTTATGGGAACATTATGCAGTCAGAGTGTTGTTTGTCTGTTATGGGAACATCATGCAGTCAGAGTGTTGTTTTTTATAGGAACATCATGCAGTCAGAGTGTTGTTTGTCTGTTATGGGAACATTATGCAGTCAGAGTGTTGTTTGTCTGTTATAGGAACATCATGCAGTCAGAGTGTTATTTTTATAGGAACATTATGCAGTCAGAGTGTTGTTTGTCTGTTATAGGAACATTATGCAGTCAGAGTGTTGTTTGTCTGTTATGGGAACATCATGCAGTCAGAGTGTTGTTTGTCTGTTATGGGAACATCATGCAGTCAGAGTGTTGTTTGTCTGTTATAGGAACATTATGCAGTCAGAGTGTTGTTTGTCTGTTATGGGAACATTATGCAGTCAGAGTGTTGTTTGTCTGTTATAGGAACATTATGCAGTCAGAGTGTTGTTTGTCTGTTATGGGAACATTACGCAGTCAGAGTGTTGTTTGTCTGTTATAGGAACATTATGCAGTCAGAGTGTTGTTTGTCTGTTATAGGAACATTATGCAGTCAGAGTGTTGTTTGACTGTTATGGGAACATTATGCAGTAAGTGTTGTTTGTCTGTTATGGGAACATCATGCAGTCAGAGTGTTGTTTGTCTGTTATGGGGACATTATGCAGTCAGAGTGTTGTTTGTTATAGGAACATTATGCAGTCAGAGTGTTGTTTGTCTGTTATGGGAACATTATGCAGTCAGAGTGTTGTTTGTCTGTTATAGGGACATTATGCAGTCAGAGTGTTGTTTGTCTGTTATAGGAACATCATGCAGTCAGAGTGTTGTTTGTCTGTTATAGGAACATTATGCAGTCAGAGTGTTGTTTGTCTGTTATAGGAACATCATGCAGTCAGAGTGTTGTTTGTCTCTTATAGGAACATTATGCAGTCAGAGTGTTGTTTGTCTGTTATGGGAACATCATGCAGTCAGAGTGTTGTTTGTCTGTTATGGGAACATTATGCAGTCAGAGTGTTGTTTGTCTGTTATAGGAACATCATGCAGTCAGAGTGTTGTTTGTCTGTTATGGGAACATTATGCAGTCAGAGTGTTGTTTGTCTGTTATGGGAACATCATGCAGTCAGAGTGTTGTTTTTATAGGAACATCATGCAGTCAGAGTGTTGTTTGTCTGTTATGGGAACATTATGCAGTCAGAGTGTTGTTTGTCTGTTATAGGAACATCATGCAGTCAGAGTGTTATTTTTATAGGAACATTATGCAGTCAGAGTGTTGTTTGTCTGTTATAGGAACATTATGCAGTCAGAGTGTTGTTTGTCTGTTATGGGAACATCATGCAGTCAGAGTGTTGTTTGTCTGTTATGGGAACATCATGCAGTCAGAGTGTTGTTTGTCTGTTATAGGAACATTATGCAGTCAGAGTGTTGTTTGTCTGTTATGGGAACATTATGCAGTAAGTGTTGTTTGTCTGTTATGGGAACATCATGCAGTCAGAGTGTTGTTTGTCTGTTATGGGGACATTATGCAGTCAGAGTGTTGTTTTTATAGGAACATTATGCAGTCAGAGTGTTGTTTGTCTGTTATGGGAACATTATGCAGTCAGAGTGTTGTTTGTCTGTTATAGGGACATTATGCAGTCAGAGTGTTGTTTGTCTGTTATAGGAACATCATGCAGTCAGAGTGTTGTTTGTCTGTTATAGGAACATTATGCAGTCAGAGTGTTGTTTGTCTGTTATAGGAACATCATGCAGTCAGAGTGTTGTTTGTCTCTTATAGGAACATTATGCAGTCAGAGTGTTGTTTGTCTGTTATGGGAACATCATGCAGTCAGAGTGTTGTTTGTCTGTTATGGGAACATTATGCAGTCAGAGTGTTGTTTGTCTGTTATAGGAACATCATGCAGTCAGAGTGTTGTTTGTCTGTTATGGGAACATTATGCAGTCAGAGTGTTGTTTGTCTGTTATGGGAACATCATGCAGTCAGAGTGTTGTTTTTATAGGAACATCATGCAGTCAGAGTGTTGTTTGTCTGTTATGGGAACATTATGCAGTCAGAGTGTTGTTTGTCTGTTATAGGAACATCATGCAGTCAGAGTGTTGTTTTTATAGGAACATTATGCAGTCAGAGTGTTGTTTGTCTGTTATAGGAACATTATGCAGTCAGAGTGTTGTTTGTCTGTTATAGGAACATCATGCAGTCAGAGTGTTGTTTCTCTGTTATGGGAACATTATGCAGTCAGAGTGTTGTTTGTCTGTTATGGGAACATTATGCAGTCAGAGTGTTGTTTGTCTGTTATAGGAACATCATGCAGTCAGAGTGTTGTTTGTCTGTTATGGGAACATTATGCAGTCAGAGTGTTGTTTGTCTGTTATGGGAACATCATGCAGTCAGAGTGTTGTTTGTCTGTTATAGGAACATCATGCAGTCAGAGTGTTGTTTTTATAGGAACATTATGCAGTCAGAGTGTTGTTTGTCTGTTATAGGAACATCATGCAGTCAGAGTGTTGTTTGTCTGTTATAGGAACATCATGCAGTCAGAGTGTTGTTTGTCTGTTATAGGAACATCATGCAGTCAGAGTGTTGTTTGTCTGTTATAGGAACATCATGCAGTCAGAGTGTTATTTTTATAGGAACATTATGCAGTCAGAGTGTTGTTTGTCTGTTATGGGAACATTATGCAGTCAGAGTGTTGTTTGTCTGTTATAGGAACATTATGCAGTCAGAGTGTTGTTTTTATAGGAACATCATGCAGTCAGAGTGTTGTTTGTCTGTTATGGGAACATTATGCAGTCAGAGTGTTGTTTGTCTGTTATAGGAACATCATGCAGTCAGAGTGTTGTTTGTCTGTTATAGGAACATCATGCAGTCAGAGTGTTGTTTGTCTGTTATAGGAACATCATGCAGTCAGAGTGTTATTTTTATAGGAACATTATGCAGTCAGAGTGTTGTTTGTCTGTTATGGGAACATTATGCAGTCAGAGTGTTGTTTGTCTGTTATGGGAACATTATGCAGTCAGAGTGTTGTTTGTCTGTTATAGGAACATTATGCAGTCAGAGTGTTGTTTGTCTGTTATGGGAACATCATGCAGTCAGAGTGTTGTTTTGTTATAGGAACATTATGCAGTCAGAGTGTTGTTTGTCTGTTATGGGAACATTATGCAGTCAGAGTGTTGTTTGTCTGTTATAGGAACATCATGCAGTCAGAGTGTTGTTTGTTGTTATAGGAACATTATGCAGTCAGAGTGTTGTTTGTCTGTTATGGGAACATTATGCAGTCAGAGTGTTGTTTCTCTGTTATGGGAACATTATGCAGTCAGAGTGTTGTTTGTCTGTTATAGGAACATCATGCAGTCAGAGTGTTGTTTGTCTGTTATGGGAACATCATGCAGTCAGAGTGTTGTTTGTCTGTTTTGGGAACATCATGCAGTCAGAGTGTTGTTTGTCTGTTATGGGAACATTATGCAGTCAGAGTGTTGTTTGTCTGTTATGGGAACATCATGCAGTCAGAGTGTTGTTTTTATAGGAACATTATGCAGTCAGAGTGTTGTTTGTCTGTTATGGGAACATTATGCAGTCAGAGTGTTGTTTCTCTGTTATAGGAACATCATGCAGTCAGAGTGTTGTTTGTCTGTTATGGGAACATCATGCAGTCAGAGTGTTGTTTTTATAGGAACATTATGCAGTCAGAGTGTTGTTTGTCTGTTATGGGAACATTATGCAGTCAGAGTGTTGTTTCTCTGTTATAGGAACATCATGCAGTCAGAGTGTTGTTTGTCTGTTATAGGAACATCATGCAGTCAGAGTGTTGTTTGTCTGTTATAGGAACATTATCCAGTCAGAGTGTTGTTTGTCTGTTATAGGAACATCATGCAGTCAGAGTGTTGTTTGTCTCTTATAGGAACATTATGCAGTCAGAGTGTTGTTTGTCTGTTATGGGAACATCATGCAGTCAGAGTGTTGTTTGTCTGTTATGGGAACATTATGCAGTCAGAGTGTTGTTTGTCTGTTATAGGAACATCATGCAGTCAGAGTGTTGTTTGTCTGTTATGGGAACATTATGCAGTCAGAGTGTTGTTTGTCTGTTATAGGAACATTATGCAGTCAGAGTGTTGTTTGTCTGTTATGGGAACATCATGCAGTCAGAGTGTTGTTTGTCTGTTATAGGAACATCATGCAGTCAGAGTGTTATTTTTATAGGAACATTATGCAGTCAGAGTGTTGTTTGTCTGTTATGGGAACATTATGCAGTCAGAGTGTTGTTTGTCTGTTATAGGAACATTATGCAGTCAGAGTGTTGTGTCTGTTATAGGAACATCATGCAGTCAGAGTGTTGTTTGTCTGTTATGGGAACATTATGCAGTCAGAGTGTTGTTTGTCTGTTATAGGAACATCATGCAGTCAGAGTGTTGTTTGTCTGTTATAGGAACATCATGCAGTCAGAGTGTTGTTTGTCTGTTATAGGAACATCATGCAGTCAGAGTGTTATTTTTATAGGAACATTATGCAGTCAGAGTGTTGTTTGTCTGTTATGGGAACATTATGCAGTCAGAGTGTTGTTTGTCTGTTATGGGAACATTATGCAGTCAGAGTGTTGTTTGTCTGTTATAGGAACATTATGCAGTCAGAGTGTTGTTTGTCTGTTATGGGAACATCATGCAGTCAGAGTGTTGTTTGTTTATAGGAACATTATGCAGTCAGAGTGTTGTTTGTCTGTTATGGGAACATTATGCAGTCAGAGTGTTGTTTGTCTGTTATAGGAACATCATGCAGTCAGAGTGTTATTTTTATAGGAACATTATGCAGTCAGAGTGTTGTTTGTCTGTTATGGGAACATTATGCAGTCAGAGTGTTGTTTGTCTGTTATAGGAACATTATGCAGTCAGAGTGTTGTTTGTTATAGGAACATCATGCAGTCAGAGTGTTGTTTCTCTGTTATGGGAACATTATGCAGTCAGAGTGTTGTTTGTCTGTTATGGGAACATTATGCAGTCAGAGTGTTGTTTGTCTGTTATAGGAACATCATGCAGTCAGAGTGTTGTTTGTCTGTTATGGGAACATCATGCAGTCAGAGTGTTGTTTGTCTGTTTTGGGAACATCATGCAGTCAGAGTGTTGTTTGTCTGTTATGGGAACATTATGCAGTCAGAGTGTTGTTTGTCTGTTATGGGAACATCATGCAGTCAGAGTGTTGTTTGTGTTATAGGAACATTATGCAGTCAGAGTGTTGTTTGTCTGTTATGGGAACATTATGCAGTCAGAGTGTTGTTTCTCTGTTATAGGAACATCATGCAGTCAGAGTGTTGTTTGTCTGTTATGGGAACATCATGCAGTCAGAGTGTTGTTTGTCTGTTATGGGAACATCATGCAGTCAGAGTGTTGTTTGTCTGTTATAGGAACATTATGCAGTCAGAGTGTTGTTTGTCTGTTATAGGAACATTATGCAGTCAGAGTGTTGTTTGTCTGTTATGGGAACATTATGCAGTCAGAGTGTTGTTTGTCTGTTATGGGAACATTATGCAGTCAGAGTGTTGTTTTTTATAGGAACATCATGCAGTCAGAGTGTTGTTTGTCTGTTATGGCAACATTATGCAGTCAGAGTGTTGTTTGTCTGTTATAGGAACATTATGCAGTCAGAGTGTTGTTTGTCTGTTATAGGAACATCATGCAGTCAGAGTGTTGTTTGTCTGTTATAGGAACATTATCCAGTCAGAGTGTTGTTTGTCTGTTATAGGAACATCATGCAGTCAGAGTGTTGTTTGTCTCTTATAGGAACATTATGCAGTCAGAGTGTTGTTTGTCTGTTATGGGAACATCATGCAGTCAGAGTGTTGTTTGTCTGTTATGGGAACATTATGCAGTCAGAGTGTTGTTTGTCTGTTATAGGAACATCATGCAGTCAGAGTGTTGTTTGTCTGTTATGGGAACATTATGCAGTCAGAGTGTTGTTTGTCTGTTATAGGAACATTATGCAGTCAGAGTGTTGTTTGTCTGTTATGGGAACATCATGCAGTCAGAGTGTTGTTTGTCTGTTAGGGGAACATCATGCAGTCAGAGTGTTGTTTGTCTGTTATAGGAACATTATGCAGTCAGAGTGTTGTTTGTCTGTTATAGGAACATTATGCAGTCAGAGTGTTGTTTGTCTGTTATGGGAACATTATGCAGTCAGAGTGTTGTTTGTCTGTTATGGGAACATTATGCAGTCAGAGTGTTGTTTGTTATAGGAACATCATGCAGTCAGAGTGTTGTTTGTCTGTTATGGGAACATTATGCAGTCAGAGTGTTGTTTGTCTGTTATAGGAACATTATGCAGTCAGAGTGTTGTTTGTCTGTTATAGGAACATCATGCAGTCAGAGTGTTGTTTGTCTGTTATAGGAACATTATCCAGTCAGAGTGTTGTTTGTCTGTTATAGGAACATCATGCAGTCAGAGTGTTGTTTGTCTCTTATAGGAACATTATGCAGTCAGAGTGTTGTTTGTCTGTTATGGGAACATCATGCAGTCAGAGTGTTGTTTGTCTGTTATGGGAACATTATGCAGTCAGAGTGTTGTTTGTCTGTTATAGGAACATCATGCAGTCAGAGTGTTGTTTGTCTGTTATGGGAACATTATGCAGTCAGAGTGTTGTTTGTCTGTTATAGGAACATTATGCAGTCAGAGTGTTGTTTGTCTGTTATGGGAACATCATGCAGTCAGAGTGTTGTTTGTCTGTTATAGGAACATCATGCAGTCAGAGTGTTATTTTTATAGGAACATTATGCAGTCAGAGTGTTGTTTGTCTGTTATGGGAACATTATGCAGTCAGAGTGTTGTTTGTCTGTTATAGGAACATTATGCAGTCAGAGTGTTGTTGTTGTTATAGGAACATCATGCAGTCAGAGTGTTGTTTGTCTGTTATGGGAACATTATGCAGTCAGAGTGTTGTTTGTCTGTTATAGGAACATCATGCAGTCAGAGTGTTGTTTGTCTGTTATAGGAACATCATGCAGTCAGAGTGTTGTTTGTCTGTTATAGGAACATCATGCAGTCAGAGTGTTGTTTTTATAGGAACATTATGCAGTCAGAGTGTTGTTTGTCTGTTATGGGAACATTATGCAGTCAGAGTGTTGTTTGTCTGTTATGGGAACATTATGCAGTCAGAGTGTTGTTTGTCTGTTATAGGAACATTATGCAGTCAGAGTGTTGTTTGTCTGTTATGGGAACATCATGCAGTCAGAGTGTTGTTTGGTTATAGGAACATTATGCAGTCAGAGTGTTGTTTGTCTGTTATGGGAACATTATGCAGTCAGAGTGTTGTTTGTCTGTTATAGGAACATCATGCAGTCAGAGTGTTATTTGCTTATAGGAACATTATGCAGTCAGAGTGTTGTTTGTCTGTTATGGGAACATTATGCAGTCAGAGTGTTGTTTGTCTGTTATAGGAACATTATGCAGTCAGAGTGTTGTTTTTATAGGAACATCATGCAGTCAGAGTGTTGTTTCTCTGTTATGGGAACATTATGCAGTCAGAGTGTTGTTTGTCTGTTATGGGAACATTATGCAGTCAGAGTGTTGTTTGTCTGTTATAGGAACATCATGCAGTCAGAGTGTTGTTTGTCTGTTATGGGAACATCATGCAGTCAGAGTGTTGTTTGTCTGTTTTGGGAACATCATGCAGTCAGAGTGTTGTTTGTCTGTTATGGGAACATTATGCAGTCAGAGTGTTGTTTGTCTGTTATAGGAACATCATGCAGTCAGAGTGTTGTTTTTATAGGAACATTATGCAGTCAGAGTGTTGTTTGTCTGTTATGGGAACATCATGCAGTCAGAGTGTTGTTTGTCTGTTATAGGAACATCATGCAGTCAGAGTGTTGTTTGTCTGTTATGGGAACATCATGCAGTCAGAGTGTTGTTTGTCTGTTATGGGAACATCATGCAGTCAGAGTGTTGTTTGTCTGTTATAGGAACATTATGCAGTCAGAGTGTTGTTTGTCTGTTATAGGAACATTATGCAGTCAGAGTGTTGTTTGTCTGTTATGGGAACATTATGCAGTCAGAGTGTTGTTTGTCTGTTATGGGAACATTATGCAGTCAGAGTGTTGTTTGCTGTTATAGGAACATCATGCAGTCAGAGTGTTGTTTGTCTGTTATGGGAACATTATGCAGTCAGAGTGTTGTTTGTCTGTTATAGGAACATTATGCAGTCAGAGTGTTGTTTGTCTGTTATAGGAACATCATGCAGTCAGAGTGTTGTTTGTCTGTTATAGGAACATTATCCAGTCAGAGTGTTGTTTGTCTGTTATAGGAACATCATGCAGTCAGAGTGTTGTTTGTCTCTTATAGGAACATTATGCAGTCAGAGTGTTGTTTGTCTGTTATGGGAACATCATGCAGTCAGAGTGTTGTTTGTCTGTTATGGGAACATTATGCAGTCAGAGTGTTGTTTGTCTGTTATAGGAACATCATGCAGTCAGAGTGTTGTTTGTCTGTTATGGGAACATTATGCAGTCAGAGTGTTGTTTGTCTGTTATGGGAACATTATGCAGTCAGAGTGTTGTTTGTCTGTTATAGGAACATTATGCAGTCAGAGTGTTGTTTGTCTGTTATAGGAACATTATGCAGTCAGAGTGTTGTTTGTCTGTTATGGGAACATTATGCAGTCAGAGTGTTGTTTGTCTGTTATAGGAACATCATGCAGTCAGAGTGTTGTTTGTCTGTTATGGGAACATTATGCAGTCAGAGTGTTGTTTGTCTGTTATGGGAACATCATGCAGTCAGAGTGTTGTTTCTTATAGGAACATCATGCAGTCAGAGTGTTGTTTGTCTGTTATGGGAACATTATGCAGTCAGAGTGTTGTTTGTCTGTTATAGGAACATCATGCAGTCAGAGTGTTGTTTGTCTGTTATAGGAACATTATGCAGTCAGAGTGTTGTTTGTCTGTTATAGGAACATTACGCAGTCAGAGTGTTGTTTGTCTGTTATGGGAACATCATGCAGTCAGAGTGTTGTTTGTCTGTTATGGGAACATCATGCAGTCAGAGTGTTGTTTGTCTGTTATAGGAACATTATGCAGTCAGAGTGTTGTTTGTCTGTTATGGGAACATTACGCAGTCAGAGTGTTGTTTGTCTGTTATAGGAACATTATGCAGTCAGAGTGTTGTTTGTCTGTTATAGGAACATTATGCAGTCAGAGTGTTGTTTGTCTGTTATGGGAACATTATGCAGTAGAGTGTTGTTTGTCTGTTATGGGAACATCATGCAGTCAGAGTGTTGTTTGTCTGTTATGGGGACATTATGCAGTCAGAGTGTTGTTTGCTGTTATAGGAACATTATGCAGTCAGAGTGTTGTTTGTCTGTTATGGGAACATTATGCAGTCAGAGTGTTGTTTGTCTGTTATAGGAACATTATGCAGTCAGAGTGTTGTTTGTCTGTTATAGGAACATCATGCAGTCAGAGTGTTGTTTGTCTGTTATAGGAACATTATGCAGTCAGAGTGTTGTTTGTCTGTTATAGGAACATCATGCAGTCAGAGTGTTGTTTGTCTCTTATAGGAACATTATGCAGTCAGAGTGTTGTTTGTCTGTTATGGGAACATCATGCAGTCAGAGTGTTGTTTGTCTGTTATGGGAACATTATGCAGTCAGAGTGTTGTTTGTCTGTTATAGGAACATCATGCAGTCAGAGTGTTGTTTGTCTGTTATGGGAACATTATGCAGTCAGAGTGTTGTTTGTCTGTTATGGGAACATCATGCAGTCAGAGTGTTGTTTGTTATAGGAACATCATGCAGTCAGAGTGTTGTTTGTCTGTTATGGGAACATTATGCAGTCAGAGTGTTGTTTGTCTGTTATAGGAACATCATGCAGTCAGAGTGTTGTTTGTCTGTTATAGGAACATTATGCAGTCAGAGTGTTGTTTGTCTGTTATAGGAACATTATGCAGTCAGAGTGTTGTTTGTCTGTTATGGGAACATCATGCAGTCAGAGTGTTGTTTGTCTGTTATGGGAACATCATGCAGTCAGAGTGTTGTTTGTCTGTTATAGGAACATTATGCAGTCAGAGTGTTGTTTGTCTGTTATGGGAACATTACGCAGTCAGAGTGTTGTTTGTCTGTTATAGGAACATTATGCAGTCAGAGTGTTGTTTGTCTGTTATAGGAACATTATGCAGTCAGAGTGTTGTTTGTCTGTTATGGGAACATTATGCAGTAAGTGTTGTTTGTCTGTTATGGGAACATCATGCAGTCAGAGTGTTGTTTGTCTGTTATGGGGACATTATGCAGTCAGAGTGTTGTTTTTATAGGAACATTATGCAGTCAGAGTGTTGTTTGTCTGTTATGGGAACATTATGCAGTCAGAGTGTTGTTTGTCTGTTATAGGAACATTATGCAGTCAGAGTGTTGTTTGTCTGTTATAGGAACATCATGCAGTCAGAGTGTTGTTTGTCTGTTATAGGAACATTATGCAGTCAGAGTGTTGTTTGTCTGTTATAGGAACATCATGCAGTCAGAGTGTTGTTTGTCTCTTATAGGAACATTATGCAGTCAGAGTGTTGTTTGTCTGTTATGGGAACATCATGCAGTCAGAGTGTTGTTTGTCTGTTATGGGAACATTATGCAGTCAGAGTGTTGTTTTTCTGTTATAGGAACATCATGCAGTCAGAGTGTTGTTTGTCTGTTATGGGAACATTATGCAGTCAGAGTGTTGTTTGTCTGTTATGGGAACATCATGCAGTCAGAGTGTTGTTTGTTATAGGAACATCATGCAGTCAGAGTGTTGTTTGTCTGTTATGGGAACATTATGCAGTCAGAGTGTTGTTTGTCTGTTATAGGAACATCATGCAGTCAGAGTGTTATTTTTATAGGAACATTATGCAGTCAGAGTGTTGTTTGTCTGTTATAGGAACATTATGCAGTCAGAGTGTTGTTTTTATAGGAACATCATGCAGTCAGAGTGTTGTTTCTCTGTTATGGGAACATTATGCAGTCAGAGTGTTGTTTGTCTGTTATGGGAACATTATGCAGTCAGAGTGTTGTTTGTCTGTTATAGGAACATCATGCAGTCAGAGTGTTGTTTGTCTGTTATGGGAACATTATGCAGTCAGAGTGTTGTTTGTCTGTTATGGGAACATCATGCAGTCAGAGTGTTGTTTGTCTGTTATAGGAACATCATGCAGTCAGAGTGTTGTTTTTATAGGAACATTATGCAGTCAGAGTGTTGTTTGTCTGTTATAGGAACATCATGCAGTCAGAGTGTTGTTTGTCTGTTATAGGAACATCATGCAGTCAGAGTGTTGTTTGTCTGTTATAGGAACATCATGCAGTCAGAGTGTTGTTTGTCTGTTATAGGAACATCATGCAGTCAGAGTGTTGTTTGTTATAGGAACATTATGCAGTCAGAGTGTTGTTTGTCTGTTATGGGAACATCATGCAGTCAGAGTGTTGTTTGTCTGTTATAGGAACATTATGCAGTCAGAGTGTTGTTTGCTGTTATAGGAACATCATGCAGTCAGAGTGTTGTTTGTCTGTTATGGGAACATTATGCAGTCACAGTGTTGTTTGTCTGTTATAGGAACATCATGCAGTCAGAGTGTTGTTTGTCTGTTATAGGAACATCATGCAGTCAGAGTGTTGTTTGTCTGTTATAGGAACATCATGCAGTCAGAGTGTTATTTCTTTATAGGAACATTATGCAGTCAGAGTGTTGTTTGTCTGTTATGGGAACATTATGCAGTCAGAGTGTTGTTTGTCTGTTATGGGAACATCATGCAGTCAGAGTGTTGTTTGTCTGTTATAGGAACATTATGCAGTCAGAGTGTTGTTTGTCTGTTATGGGAACATCATGCAGTCAGAGTGTTGTTTTTATAGGAACATTATGCAGTCAGAGTGTTGTTTGTCTGTTATGGGAACATTATGCAGTCAGAGTGTTGTTTGTCTGTTATAGGAACATCATGCAGTCAGAGTGTTGTTTGTCTTATAGGAACATTATGCAGTCAGAGTGTTGTTTGTCTGTTATGGGAACATTATGCAGTCAGAGTGTTGTTTCTCTGTTATGGGAACATTATGCAGTCAGAGTGTTGTTTGTCTGTTATAGGAACATCATGCAGTCAGAGTGTTGTTTGTCTGTTATGGGAACATCATGCAGTCAGAGTGTTGTTTGTCTGTTTTGGGAACATCATGCAGTCAGAGTGTTGTTTGTCTGTTATGGGAACATTATGCAGTCAGAGTGTTGTTTGTCTGTTATGGGAACATCATGCAGTCAGAGTGTTGTTTTTATAGGAACATTATGCAGTCAGAGTGTTGTTTGTCTGTTATGGGAACATTATGCAGTCAGAGTGTTGTTTGTCTGTTATAGGAACATCATGCAGTCAGAGTGTTGTTTGTCTGTTATGGGAACATCATGCAGTCAGAGTGTTGTTTGTCGTTATAGGAACATTATGCAGTCAGAGTGTTGTTTGTCTGTTATGGGAACATCATGCAGTCAGAGTGTTGTTTCTCTGTTATAGGAACATCATGCAGTCAGAGTGTTGTTTGTCTGTTATAGGAACATCATGCAGTCAGAGTGTTGTTTGTCTGTTATAGGAACATTATCCAGTCAGAGTGTTGTTTGTCTGTTATAGGAACATCATGCAGTCAGAGTGTTGTTTGTCTCTTATAGGAACATTATGCAGTCAGAGTGTTGTTTGTCTGTTATGGGAACATCATGCAGTCAGAGTGTTGTTTGTCTGTTATGGGAACATTATGCAGTCAGAGTGTTGTTTGTCTGTTATAGGAACATCATGCAGTCAGAGTGTTGTTTGTCTGTTATGGGAACATTATGCAGTCAGAGTGTTGTTTGTCTGTTATAGGAACATTATGCAGTCAGAGTGTTGTTTGTCTGTTATGGGAACATCATGCAGTCAGAGTGTTGTTTGTCTGTTATAGGAACATCATGCAGTCAGAGTGTTATTTGTCTGTTATAGGAACATTATGCAGTCAGAGTGTTGTTTGTCTGTTATGGGAACATTATGCAGTCAGAGTGTTGTTTGTCTGTTATAGGAACATTATGCAGTCAGAGTGTTGTTGTCTGTTATAGGAACATCATGCAGTCAGAGTGTTGTTTGTCTGTTATGGGAACATTATGCAGTCAGAGTGTTGTTTGTCTGTTATGGGAACATCATGCAGTCAGAGTGTTGTTTGTCTGTTATAGGAACATTATGCAGTCAGAGTGTTGTTTGTCTGTTATAGGAACATCATGCAGTCAGAGTGTTGTTTTTATAGGAACATTATGCAGTCAGAGTGTTGTTTGTCTGTTATGGGAACATTATGCAGTCAGAGTGTTGTTTGTCTGTTATGGGAACATTATGCAGTCAGAGTGTTGTTTGTCTGTTATAGGAACATTATGCAGTCAGAGTGTTGTTTGTCTGTTATGGGAACATCATGCAGTCAGAGTGTTGTTTGTCTGTTATAGGAACATTATGCAGTCAGAGTGTTGTTTGTCTGTTATGGGAACATCATGCAGTCAGAGTGTTGTTTGTCTGTTATAGGAACATCATGCAGTCAGAGTGTTATTTGTTTATAGGAACATTATGCAGTCAGAGTGTTGTTTGTCTGTTATGGGAACATTATGCAGTCAGAGTGTTGTTTGTCTGTTATAGGAACATTATGCAGTCAGAGTGTTGTTTTTATAGGAACATCATGCAGTCAGAGTGTTGTTTTTCTGTTATGGGAACATTATGCAGTCAGAGTGTTGTTTGTCTGTTATGGGAACATTATGCAGTCAGAGTGTTTTTGTCTGTTATAGGAACATCATGCAGTCAGAGTGTTGTTTGTCTGTTATGGGAACATCATGCAGTCAGAGTGTTGTTTGTCTGTTTTGGGAACATCATGCAGTCAGAGTGTTGTTTGTCTGTTATGGGAACATCATGCAGTCAGAGTGTTGTTTGTCTGTTATGGGAACATCATGCAGTCAGAGTGTTGTTTGTTATAGGAACATTATGCAGTCAGAGTGTTGTTTGTCTGTTATGGGAACATTATGCAGTCAGAGTGTTGTTTCTCTGTTATAGGAACATCATGCAGTCAGAGTGTTGTTTGTCTGTTATGGGAACATCATGCAGTCAGAGTGTTGTTTGTCTGTTATGGGAACATCATGCAGTCAGAGTGTTGTTTGTCTGTTATAGGAACATTATGCAGTCAGAGTGTTGTTTGTCTGTTATGGGAACATTATGCAGTCAGAGTGTTGTTTCTCTGTTATGGGAACATTATGCAGTCAGAGTGTTGTTTGTCTGTTATAGGAACATCATGCAGTCAGAGTGTTGTTTGTCTGTTATGGGAACATCATGCAGTCAGAGTGTTGTTTGTCTGTTTTGGGAACATCATGCAGTCAGAGTGTTGTTTGTCTGTTATGGGAACATTATGCAGTCAGAGTGTTGTTTGTCTGTTATGGGAACATCATGCAGTCAGAGTGTTGTTTGTTTATAGGAACATTATGCAGTCAGAGTGTTGTTTGTCTGTTATGGGAACATCATGCAGTCAGAGTGTTGTTTCTCTGTTATAGGAACATCATGCAGTCAGAGTGTTGTTTGTCTGTTATGGGAACATCATGCAGTCAGAGTGTTGTTTGTCTTTATAGGAACATTATGCAGTCAGAGTGTTGTTTGTCTGTTATGGGAACATTATGCAGTCAGAGTGTTGTTTCTCTGTTATAGGAACATCATGCAGTCAGAGTGTTGTTTGTCTGTTATAGGAACATCATGCAGTCAGAGTGTTGTTTGTCTGTTATAGGAACATTATCCAGTCAGAGTGTTGTTTGTCTGTTATAGGAACATCATGCAGTCAGAGTGTTGTTTGTCTCTTATAGGAACATTATGCAGTCAGAGTGTTGTTTGTCTGTTATGGGAACATCATGCAGTCAGAGTGTTGTTTGTCTGTTATGGGAACATTATGCAGTCAGAGTGTTGTTTGTCTGTTATAGGAACATCATGCAGTCAGAGTGTTGTTTGTCTGTTATGGGAACATTATGCAGTCAGAGTGTTGTTTGTCTGTTATAGGAACATTATGCAGTCAGAGTGTTGTTTGTCTGTTATGGGAACATCATGCAGTCAGAGTGTTGTTTGTCTGTTATAGGAACATCATGCAGTCAGAGTGTTATTTGTCTGTTATAGGAACATTATGCAGTCAGAGTGTTGTTTGTCTGTTATGGGAACATTATGCAGTCAGAGTGTTGTTTGTCTGTTATAGGAACATTATGCAGTCAGAGTGTTGTTGTGTTATAGGAACATCATGCAGTCAGAGTGTTGTTTGTCTGTTATGGGAACATTATGCAGTCAGAGTGTTGTTTGTCTGTTATAGGAACATCATGCAGTCAGAGTGTTGTTTGTCTGTTATAGGAACATCATGCAGTCAGAGTGTTGTTTGTCTGTTATAGGAACATCATGCAGTCAGAGTGTTGTTTGTCTGTTATAGGAACATTATGCAGTCAGAGTGTTGTTTGTCTGTTATGGGAACATTATGCAGTCAGAGTGTTGTTTGTCTGTTATGGGAACATTATGCAGTCAGAGTGTTGTTTGTCTGTTATAGGAACATTATGCAGTCAGAGTGTTGTTTGTCTGTTATGGGAACATCATGCAGTCAGAGTGTTGTTTGCTTATAGGAACATTATGCAGTCAGAGTGTTGTTTGTCTGTTATGGGAACATTATGCAGTCAGAGTGTTGTTTGTCTGTTATAGGAACATCATGCAGTCAGAGTGTTATTTTTATAGGAACATTATGCAGTCAGAGTGTTGTTTGTCTGTTATGGGAACATTATGCAGTCAGAGTGTTGTTTGTCTGTTATAGGAACATTATGCAGTCAGAGTGTTGTTTTTATAGGAACATCATGCAGTCAGAGTGTTGTTTCTCTGTTATGGGAACATTATGCAGTCAGAGTGTTGTTTGTCTGTTATGGGAACATTATGCAGTCAGAGTGTTGTTTGTCTGTTATAGGAACATCATGCAGTCAGAGTGTTGTTTGTCTGTTATGGGAACATCATGCAGTCAGAGTGTTGTTTGTCTGTTATAGGAACATTATGCAGTCAGAGTGTTGTTTGTCTGTTATGGGAACATCATGCAGTCAGAGTGTTGTTTGTCTGTTATGGGAACATCATGCAGTCAGAGTGTTGTTTGTCTGTTATAGGAACATTATGCAGTCAGAGTGTTGTTTGTCTGTTATAGGAACATTATGCAGTCAGAGTGTTGTTTGTCTGTTATGGGAACATCATGCAGTCAGAGTGTTGTTTGTCTGTTATGGGAACATTATGCAGTCAGAGTGTTGTTTGTCGTTATAGGAACATCATGCAGTCAGAGTGTTGTTTGTCTGTTATGGGAACATTATGCAGTCAGAGTGTTGTTTGTCTGTTATGGGAACATCATGCAGTCAGAGTGTTGTTTGTCTGTTATAGGAACATCATGCAGTCAGAGTGTTGTTTGCTGTTATAGGAACATTATGCAGTCAGAGTGTTGTTTGTCTGTTATGGGAACATTATGCAGTCAGAGTGTTGTTTGTCTGTTATAGGAACATTATGCAGTCAGAGTGTTGTTGTCTGTTATAGGAACATCATGCAGTCAGAGTGTTGTTTGTCTGTTATGGGAACATTATGCAGTCAGAGTGTTGTTTGTCTGTTATAGGAACATCATGCAGTCAGAGTGTTGTTTGTCTGTTATAGGAACATCATGCAGTCAGAGTGTTGTTTGTCTGTTATAGGAACATCATGCAGTCAGAGTGTTATTTCTTATAGGAACATTATGCAGTCAGAGTGTTGTTTGTCTGTTATGGGAACATTATGCAGTCAGAGTGTTGTTTGTCTGTTATGGGAACATTATGCAGTCAGAGTGTTGTTTGTCTGTTATAGGAACATTATGCAGTCAGAGTGTTGTTTGTCTGTTATGGGAACATCATGCAGTCAGAGTGTTGTTTGCTGTTATAGGAACATTATGCAGTCAGAGTGTTGTTTGTCTGTTATGGGAACATTATGCAGTCAGAGTGTTGTTTGTCTGTTATAGGAACATCATGCAGTCAGAGTGTTGTTTGTCTTATAGGAACATTATGCAGTCAGAGTGTTGTTTGTCTGTTATGGGAACATTATGCAGTCAGAGTGTTGTTTGTCTGTTATAGGAACATTATGCAGTCAGAGTGTTGTTTTTATAGGAACATCATGCAGTCAGAGTGTTGTTTCTCTGTTATGGGAACATTATGCAGTCAGAGTGTTGTTTGTCTGTTATGGGAACATTATGCAGTCAGAGTGTTGTTTGTCTGTTATAGGAACATCATGCAGTCAGAGTGTTGTTTGTCTGTTATGGGAACATCATGCAGTCAGAGTGTTGTTTGTCTGTTTTGGGAACATCATGCAGTCAGAGTGTTGTTTGTCTGTTATGGGAACATCATGCAGTCAGAGTGTTGTTTGTCTGTTATGGGAACATCATGCAGTCAGAGTGTTGTTTGCTGTTATAGGAACATTATGCAGTCAGAGTGTTGTTTGTCTGTTATGGGAACATTATGCAGTCAGAGTGTTGTTTGTCTGTTATAGGAACATCATGCAGTCAGAGTGTTGTTTGTCTGTTATGGGAACATCATGCAGTCAGAGTGTTGTTTGTCTGTTATGGGAACATCATGCAGTCAGAGTGTTGTTTGTCTGTTATAGGAACATTATGCAGTCAGAGTGTTGTTTGTCTGTTATAGGAACATTATGCAGTCAGAGTGTTGTTTGTCTGTTATGGGAACATTATGCAGTCAGTGTTGTTTGTCTGTTATGGGAACATTATGCAGTCAGAGTGTTGTTTGTTATAGGAACATCATGCAGTCAGAGTGTTGTTTGTCTGTTATGGGAACATTATGCAGTCAGAGTGTTGTTTGTCTGTTATAGGAACATTATGCAGTCAGAGTGTTGTTTGTCTGTTATAGGAACATCATGCAGTCAGAGTGTTGTTTGTCTGTTATAGGAACATTATCCAGTCAGAGTGTTGTTTGTCTGTTATAGGAACATCATGCAGTCAGAGTGTTGTTTGTCTCTTATAGGAACATTATGCAGTCAGAGTGTTGTTTGTCTGTTATGGGAACATCATGCAGTCAGAGTGTTGTTTGTCTGTTATGGGAACATTATGCAGTCAGAGTGTTGTTTGTCTGTTATAGGAACATCATGCAGTCAGAGTGTTGTTTGTCTGTTATGGGAACATTATGCAGTCAGAGTGTTGTTTGTCTGTTATGGGAACATTATGCAGTCAGAGTGTTGTTTGTCTGTTATAGGAACATTATGCAGTCAGAGTGTTGTTTGTCTGTTATAGGAACATTATGCAGTCAGAGTGTTGTTTGTCTGTTATGGGAACATTATGCAGTCAGAGTGTTGTTTGTCTGTTATAGGAACATCATGCAGTCAGAGTGTTGTTTGTCTGTTATAGGAACATCATGCAGTCAGAGTGTTGTTTGTCTGTTATAGGAACATCATGCAGTCAGAGTGTTGTTTCGTTATAGGAACATTATGCAGTCAGAGTGTTGTTTGTCTGTTATGGGAACATTATGCAGTCAGAGTGTTGTTTGTCTGTTATGGGAACATTATGCAGTCAGAGTGTTGTTTGTCTGTTATAGGAACATTATGCAGTCAGAGTGTTGTTTGTCTGTTATGGGAACATCATGCAGTCAGAGTGTTGTTTGTTATAGGAACATTATGCAGTCAGAGTGTTGTTTGTCTGTTATGGGAACATTATGCAGTCAGAGTGTTGTTTGTCTGTTATAGGAACATCATGCAGTCAGAGTGTTATTTGTTATAGGAACATTATGCAGTCAGAGTGTTGTTTGTCTGTTATGGGAACATTATGCAGTCAGAGTGTTGTTTGTCTGTTATAGGAACATTATGCAGTCAGAGTGTTGTTTGTCGTTATAGGAACATCATGCAGTCAGAGTGTTGTTTCTCTGTTATGGGAACATTATGCAGTCAGAGTGTTGTTTGTCTGTTATGGGAACATCATGCAGTCAGAGTGTTGTTTGTCTGTTATAGGAACATCATGCAGTCAGAGTGTTGTTTGTCTGTTATGGGAACATCATGCAGTCAGAGTGTTGTTTGTCTGTTATGGGAACATCATGCAGTCAGAGTGTTGTTTGTCTGTTATGGGAACATTATGCAGTCAGAGTGTTGTTTGTCTGTTATGGGAACATCATGCAGTCAGAGTGTTGTTTGCGTTATAGGAACATTATGCAGTCAGAGTGTTGTTTGTCTGTTATGGGAACATCATGCAGTCAGAGTGTTGTTTCTCTGTTATAGGAACATCATGCAGTCAGAGTGTTGTTTGTCTGTTATAGGAACATCATGCAGTCAGAGTGTTGTTTGTCTGTTATGGGAACATCATGCAGTCAGAGTGTTGTTTGTCTGTTATAGGAACATTATGCAGTCAGAGTGTTGTTTGTCTGTTATAGGAACATTATGCAGTCAGAGTGTTGTTTGTCTGTTATGGGAACATTATGCAGTCAGAGTGTTGTTTGTCTGTTATGGGAACATTATGCAGTCAGAGTGTTGTTTTTATAGGAACATCATGCAGTCAGAGTGTTGTTTGTCTGTTATGGGAACATTATGCAGTCAGAGTGTTGTTTGTCTGTTATAGGAACATTATGCAGTCAGAGTGTTGTTTGTCTGTTATAGGAACATCATGCAGTCAGAGTGTTGTTTGTCTATTTATAGGAACATTATCCAGTCAGAGTGTTGTTTGTCTGTTATAGGAACATCATGCAGTCAGAGTGTTGTTTGTCTCTTATAGGAACATTATGCAGTCAGAGTGTTGTTTGTCTGTTATGGGAACATCATGCAGTCAGAGTGTTGTTTGTCTGTTATGGGAACATTATGCAGTCAGAGTGTTGTTTGTCTGTTATGGGAACATTATGCAGTCAGAGTGTTGTTTGTCTGTTATAGGAACATTATGCAGTCAGAGTGTTGTTTGTCTGTTATAGGAACATTATGCAGTCAGAGTGTTGTTTGTCTGTTATGGGAACATTATGCAGTCAGAGTGTTGTTTGTCTGTTATAGGAACATCATGCAGTCAGAGTGTTGTTTGTCTGTTATAGGAACATCATGCAGTCAGAGTGTTGTTTGTCTGTTATAGGAACATCATGCAGTCAGAGTGTTATTTTTATAGGAACATTATGCAGTCAGAGTGTTGTTTGTCTGTTATGGGAACATTATGCAGTCAGAGTGTTGTTTGTCTGTTATGGGAACATTATGCAGTCAGAGTGTTGTTTGTCTGTTATAGGAACATTATGCAGTCAGAGTGTTGTTTGTCTGTTATGGGAACATCATGCAGTCAGAGTGTTGTTTTTATAGGAACATTATGCAGTCAGAGTGTTGTTTGTCTGTTATGGGAACATCATGCAGTCAGAGTGTTGTTTGTCTGTTATAGGAACATCATGCAGTCAGAGTGTTATTTCGTTATAGGAACATTATGCAGTCAGAGTGTTGTTTGTCTGTTATGGGAACATTATGCAGTCAGAGTGTTGTTTGTCTGTTAAAGGAACATTATGAAGTCAGAGTGTTGTTTGTCTGTTATAGGAACATCATGCAGTCAGAGTGTTGTTTTTCTGTTATGGGAACATTATGCAGTCAGAGTGTTGTTTGTCTGTTATGGGAACATCATGCAGTCAGAGTGTTGTTTGTCTGTTATAGGAACATCATGCAGTCAGAGTGTTGTTTGTCTGTTATGGGAACATCATGCAGTCAGAGTGTTGTTTGTCTGTTTTGGGAACATCATGCAGTCAGAGTGTTGTTTGTCTGTTATGGGAACATTATGCAGTCAGAGTGTTGTTTGTCTGTTATGGGAACATCATGCAGTCAGAGTGTTGTTTTTATAGGAACATTATGCAGTCAGAGTGTTGTTTGTCTGTTATGGGAACATTATGCAGTCAGAGTGTTGTTTCTCTGTTATAGGAACATCATGCAGTCAGAGTGTTGTTTGTCTGTTATGGGAACATCATGCAGTCAGAGTGTTGTTTGTCTGTTATGGGAACATCATGCAGTCAGAGTGTTGTTTGTCTGTTATAGGAACATTATGCAGTCAGAGTGTTGTTTGTCTGTTATAGGAACATTATGCAGTCAGAGTGTTGTTTGTCTGTTATGGGAACATTATGCAGTCAGAGTGTTGTTTGTCTGTTATGGGAACATTATGCAGTCAGAGTGTTGTTTGGTTATAGGAACATCATGCAGTCAGAGTGTTGTTTGTCTGTTATGGGAACATTATGCAGTCAGAGTGTTGTTTGTCTGTTATAGGAACATTATGCAGTCAGAGTGTTGTTTGTCTGTTATAGGAACATCATGCAGTCAGAGTGTTGTTTGTCTGTTATAGGAACATTATCCAGTCAGAGTGTTGTTTGTCTGTTATAGGAACATCATGCAGTCAGAGTGTTGTTTGTCTCTTATAGGAACATTATGCAGTCAGAGTGTTGTTTGTCTGTTATGGGAACATCATGCAGTCAGAGTGTTGTTTGTCTGTTATGGGAACATTATGCAGTCAGAGTGTTGTTTGTCTGTTATAGGAACATCATGCAGTCAGAGTGTTGTTTGTCTGTTATGGGAACATTATGCAGTCAGAGTGTTGTTTGTCTGTTATAGGAACATTATGCAGTCAGAGTGTTGTTTGTCTGTTATGGGAACATCATGCAGTCAGAGTGTTGTTTGTCTGTTATAGGAACATCATGCAGTCAGAGTGTTGTTTTTATAGGAACATTATGCAGTCAGAGTGTTGTTTGTCTGTTATGGGAACATTATGCAGTCAGAGTGTTGTTTGTCTGTTATAGGAACATTATGCAGTCAGAGTGTTGTGTTTATAGGAACATCATGCAGTCAGAGTGTTGTTTGTCTGTTATGGGAACATTATGCAGTCAGAGTGTTGTTTGTCTGTTATAGGAACATCATGCAGTCAGAGTGTTGTTTGTCTGTTATAGGAACATCATGCAGTCAGAGTGTTGTTTGTCTGTTATAGGAACATCATGCAGTCAGAGTGTTGTTTGCTGTTATAGGAACATCATGCAGTCAGAGTGTTGTTTGTCTGTTATGGGAACATTATGCAGTCAGAGTGTTGTTTGTCTGTTATGGGAACATCATGCAGTCAGAGTGTTGTTTGTCTGTTATAGGAACATTATGCAGTCAGAGTGTTGTTTGTCTGTTATGGGAACATCATGCAGTCAGAGTGTTGTTTCTGTTATAGGAACATTATGCAGTCAGAGTGTTGTTTGTCTGTTATGGGAACATTATGCAGTCAGAGTGTTGTTTGTCTGTTATAGGAACATCATGCAGTCAGAGTGTTGTTTGTCTGTTATAGGAACATCATGCAGTCAGAGTGTTGTTTGTCTGTTATGGGAACATTATGCAGTCAGAGTGTTGTTTGTCTGTTATAGGAACATTATGCAGTCAGAGTGTTGTTTGTGTTATAGGAACATCATGCAGTCAGAGTGTTGTTTCTCTGTTATGGGAACATTATGCAGTCAGAGTGTTGTTTGTCTGTTATGGGAACATTATGCAGTCAGAGTGTTGTTTGTCTGTTATAGGAACATCATGCAGTCAGAGTGTTGTTTGTCTGTTATGGGAACATCATGCAGTCAGAGTGTTGTTTGTCTGTTTTGGGAACATCATGCAGTCAGAGTGTTGTTTGTCTGTTATGGGAACATTATGCAGTCAGAGTGTTGTTTGTCTGTTATGGGAACATCATGCAGTCAGAGTGTTGTTTGTTATAGGAACATTATGCAGTCAGAGTGTTGTTTGTCTGTTATGGGAACATTATGCAGTCAGAGTGTTGTTTCTCTGTTATAGGAACATCATGCAGTCAGAGTGTTGTTTGTCTGTTATGGGAACATCATGCAGTCAGAGTGTTGTTTGTCTGTTAGGGGAACATCATGCAGTCAGAGTGTTGTTTGTCTGTTATAGGAACATTATGCAGTCAGAGTGTTGTTTGTCTGTTATAGGAACATTATGCAGTCAGAGTGTTGTTTGTCTGTTATGGGAACATTATGCAGTCAGAGTGTTGTTTGTCTGTTATGGGAACATTATGCAGTCAGAGTGTTGTTTCTTATAGGAACATCATGCAGTCAGAGTGTTGTTTGTCTGTTATGGGAACATTATGCAGTCAGAGTGTTGTTTGTCTGTTATAGGAACATTATGCAGTCAGAGTGTTGTTTGTCTGTTATAGGAACATCATGCAGTCAGAGTGTTGTTTGTCTGTTATGGGAACATTATGCAGTCAGAGTGTTGTTTGTCTGTTATAGGAACATTATGCAGTCAGAGTGTTGTTTGTCTGTTATGGGAACATCATGCAGTCAGAGTGTTGTTTGTCTGTTATAGGAACATCATGCAGTCAGAGTGTTGTTTTTATAGGAACATTATGCAGTCAGAGTGTTGTTTGTCTGTTATGGGAACATTATGCAGTCAGAGTGTTGTTTGTCTGTTATAGGAACATTATGCAGTCAGAGTGTTGTGTTTATAGGAACATCATGCAGTCAGAGTGTTGTTTGTCTGTTATGGGAACATTATGCAGTCAGAGTGTTGTTTGTCTGTTATAGGAACATCATGCAGTCAGAGTGTTGTTTGTCTGTTATAGGAACATCATGCAGTCAGAGTGTTGTTTGTCTGTTATAGGAACATCATGCAGTCAGAGTGTTGTTTGTCTGTTATAGGAACATTATGCAGTCAGAGTGTTGTTTGTCTGTTATGGGAACATTATGCAGTCACAGTGTTGTTTGTCTGTTATGGGAACATTATGCAGTCAGAGTGTTGTTTGTCTGTTATAGGAACATTATGCAGTCAGAGTGTTGTTTGTCTGTTATGGGAACATCATGCAGTCAGAGTGTTGTTTTTATAGGAACATTATGCAGTCAGAGTGTTGTTTGTCTGTTATGGGAACATTATGCAGTCAGAGTGTTGTTTGTCTGTTATAGGAACATCATGCAGTCAGAGTGTTGTTTGTCTGTTATAGGAACATCATGCAGTCAGAGTGTTGTTTGTCTGTTATGGGAACATTATGCAGTCAGAGTGTTGTTTGTCTGTTATAGGAACATTATGCAGTCAGAGTGTTGTTTTTATAGGAACATCATGCAGTCAGAGTGTTGTTTTTCTGTTATGGGAACATTATGCAGTCAGAGTGTTGTTTGTCTGTTATGGGAACATCATGCAGTCAGAGTGTTGTTTGTCTGTTATAGGAACATCATGCAGTCAGAGTGTTGTTTGTCTGTTATGGGAACATCATGCAGTCAGAGTGTTGTTTGTCTGTTTTGGGAACATCATGCAGTCAGAGTGTTGTTTGTCTGTTATGGGAACATTATGCAGTCAGAGTGTTGTTTGTCTGTTATGGGAACATCATGCAGTCAGAGTGTTGTTTCTTATAGGAACATTATGCAGTCAGAGTGTTGTTTGTCTGTTATGGGAACATTATGCAGTCAGAGTGTTGTTTCTCTGTTATAGGAACATCATGCAGTCAGAGTGTTGTTTGTCTGTTATGGGAACATCATGCAGTCAGAGTGTTGTTTGTCTGTTATGGAACATCATGCAGTCAGAGTGTTGTTTGTCTGTTATAGGAACATTATGCAGTCAGAGTGTTGTTTGTCTGTTATGGGAACATTATGCAGTCAGAGTGTTGTTTGTCTGTTATGGGAACATTATGCAGTCAGAGTGTTGTTTGTCTGTTATGGGAATATCATGCAGTCAGAGTGTTGTTTTTATAGGAACATCATGCAGTCAGAGTGTTGTTTGTCTGTTATGGGAACATTATGCAGTCAGAGTGTTGTTTGTCTGTTATAGGAACATTATGCAGTCAGAGTGTTGTTTGTCTGTTATGGGAACATCATGCAGTCAGAGTGTTGTTTGTCTCTTATAGGAACATTATGCAGTCAGAGTGTTGTTTGTCTGTTATGGGAACATCATGCAGTCAGAGTGTTGTTTGTCTGTTATGGGAACATTATGCAGTCAGAGTGTTGTTTGTCTGTTATAGGAACATCATGCAGTCAGAGTGTTGTTTGTCTGTTATGGGAACATTATGCAGTCAGAGTGTTGTTTGTCTGTTATAGGAACATCATGCAGTCAGAGTGTTGTTTGTCTGTTATGGGAACATCATGCAGTCAGAGTGTTGTTTGTCTGTTATGGGAACATTATGCAGTCAGAGTGTTGTTTTTATAGGAACATCATAAAGTCAGAGTGTTGTTTGTCTGTTATAGGAACATCATGCAGTCAGAGTGTTGTTTGTCTGTTATAGTAACATCATGCATTCAGAGTGTTGTTTTTATAGGAACATTATGCAGTCAGAGTGTTGTTTGTCTGTTATGGGAACATTATGCAGTCAGAGTGTTGTTTGTCTGTTATGGGAACATCATGCAGTCAGAGTGTTGTTTGTCTGTTATAGGAACATTATGCAGTCAGAGTGTTGTTTGTCTGTTATAGGAACATCATGCAGTCAGAGTGTTGTTTGTCTGTTATAGGAACATTATGCAGTCAGAGTGTTGTTTGTCTGTTATAGGAACATTATGCAGTCAGAGTGTTGTTTGTCTGTTATAGGAACATCATGCAGTCAGAGTGTTGTTTCTCTGTTATGGGAACATTATGCAGTCGGAGTGTTGTTTTTATAGGAACATCATGAAGTCAGAGTGTTGTTTGTCTGTTATAGGAACATCATGCATTCAGAGTGTTGTTTCGTTATAGGAACATTATGCAGTCAGAGTGTTGTTTGTCTGTTATGGGAACATTATGCAGTCAGAGTGTTGTTTGTCTGTTATGGGAACATCATGCAGTCAGAGTGTTGTTTTTATAGGAACATTATGCAGTCAGAGTGTTGTTTGTCTGTTATAGGAACATCATGCAGTCAGAGTGTTGTTTTTATAGGAACATTATGCAGTCAGAGTGTTGTTTGTCTGTTATAGGAACATCATGCAGTCAGAGTGTTGTTTGTCTGTTATGGGAACATTATGCAGTCAGAGTGTTGTTTGTCTGTTATGGGAACATTATGCAGTCAGAGTGTTGTTTGTCTGTTATAGGAACATCATGCAGTCAGAGTGTTGTTTGTCTGTTATAGGAACATTATGCAGTCAGAGTGTTGTTTGTCTGTTATAGGAACATCATGCAGTCAGAGTGTTGTTTGTCTGTTATAGGAACATTATGCAGTCAGAGTGTTGTTTGTCTGTTATGGGAACATTATGCAGTCAGAGTGTTGTTTGTCTGTTATGGGAACATCATGCAGTCAGAGTGTTGTTTGTCTGTTATGGGAACATTATGCAGTCAGAGTGTTGTTTGTCTGTTATGGGAACATCATGCAGTCAGAGTGTTGTTTTTATAGGAACATTATGCAGTCAGAGTGTTGTTTGTCTGTTATGGGAACATTATGCAGTCAGAGTGTTGTTTCTCTGTTATAGGAACATCATGCAGTCAGAGTGTTGTTTGTCTGTTATGGGAACATCATGCAGTCAGAGTGTTGTTTGTCTGTTAGGGGAACATCATGCAGTCAGAGTGTTGTTTGTCTGTTATAGGAACATTATGCAGTCAGAGTGTTGTTTGTCTGTTATAGGAACATTATGCAGTCAGAGTGTTGTTTGTCTGTTTTGGGAACATCATGCAGTCAGAGTGTTGTTTGTCTGTTATGGGAACATTATGCAGTCAGAGTGTTGTTTGTCTGTTATGGGAACATCATGCAGTCAGAGTGTTGTTTTTATAGGAACATTATGCAGTCAGAGTGTTGTTTGTCTGTTATGGGAACATTATGCAGTCAGAGTGTTGTTTCTCTGTTATAGGAACATCATGCAGTCAGAGTGTTGTTTGTCTGTTATGGGAACATCATGCAGTCAGAGTGTTGTTTGTCTGTTAGGGGAACATCATGCAGTCAGAGTGTTGTTTGTCTGTTATAGGAACATTATGCAGTCAGAGTGTTGTTTGTCTGTTATAGGAACATTATGCAGTCAGAGTGTTGTTTGTCTGTTATGGGAACATTATGCAGTCAGTGTTGTTTGTCTGTTATGGGAACATTATGCAGTCAGAGTGTTGTTTTTATAGGAACATCATGCAGTCAGAGTGTTGTTTGTCTGTTATGGGAACATTATGCAGTCAGTGTTGTTTGTCTGTTATAGGAACATTATGCAGTCAGAGTGTTGTTTGTCTGTTATGGGAACATCATGCAGTCAGAGTGTTGTTTGTCTCTTATAGGAACATTATGCAGTCAGAGTGTTGTTTGTCTGTTATGGGAACATCATGCAGTCAGAGTGTTGTTTGTCTGTTATGGGAACATTATGCAGTCAGAGTGTTGTTTGTCTGTTATAGGAACATCATGCAGTCAGAGTGTTGTTTGTCTGTTATGGGAACATTATGCAGTCAGAGTGTTGTTTGTCTGTTATAGGAACATCATGCAGTCAGAGTGTTGTTTGTCTGTTATGGGAACATCATGCAGTCAGAGTGTTGTTTGTCTGTTATGGGAACATTATGCAGTCAGAGTGTTGTTTTTATAGGAACATCATAAAGTCAGAGTGTTGTTTGTCTGTTATAGGAACATCATGCAGTCAGAGTGTTGTTTGTCTGTTATAGGAACATCATGCATTCAGAGTGTTGTTTGTCTGTTATAGGAACATTATGCAGTCAGAGTGTTGTTTGTCTGTTATGGGAACATTATGCAGTCAGAGTGTTGTTTGTCTGTTATGGGAACATCATGCAGTCAGAGTGTTGTTTTTATAGGAACATTATGCAGTCAGAGTGTTGTTTGTCTGTTATAGGAACATCATGCAGTCAGAGTGTTATTTTTATAGGAACATTATGCAGTCAGAGTGTTGTTTGTCTGTTATAGGAACATTATGCAGTCAGAGTGTTGTTTTTATAGGAACATCATGCAGTCAGAGTGTTGTTTCTCTGTTATGGGAACATTATGCAGTCGGAGTGTTGTTTTTATAGGAACATCATAAAGTCAGAGTGTTGTTTGTCTGTTATAGGAACATCATGCATTCAGAGTGTTGTTTTTATAGGAACATTATGCAGTCAGAGTGTTGTTTGTCTGTTATGGGAACATTATGCAGTCAGAGTGTTGTTTGTCTGTTATGGGAACATCATGCAGTCAGAGTGTTGTTTTTATAGGAACATTATGCAGTCAGAGTGTTGTTTGTCTGTTATAGGAACATCATGCAGTCAGAGTGTTGTTTTTATAGGAACATTATGCAGTCAGAGTGTTGTTTGTCTGTTATAGGAACATCATGCAGTCAGAGTGTTGTTTGTCTGTTATGGGAACATTATGCAGTCAGAGTGTTGTTTGTCTGTTATGGGAACATTATGCAGTCAGAGTGTTGTTTGTCTGTTATAGGAACATTATGCAGTCAGAGTGTTGTTTGTCTGTTATAGGAACATTATGCAGTCAGAGTGTTGTTTGTCTGTTATAGGAACATCATGCAGTCAGAGTGTTGTTTGTCTGTTATAGGAACATTATGCAGTCAGAGTGTTGTTTGTCTGTTATAGGAACATTATGCAGTCAGAGTGTTGTTTGTCTGTTATGGGAACATCATGCAGTCAGAGTGTTGTTTGTCTGTTATAGGAACATTATGCAGTCAGAGTGTTGTTTGTCTGTTATGGGAACATTATGCAGTCAGAGTGTTGTTTGTCTGTTATAGGAACATCATGCAGTCAGAGTGTTGTTTTTATAGGAACATTATGCAGTCAGAGTGTTGTTTGTCTGTTATGGGAACATCATGCAGTCAGAGTGTTGTTTGTCTGTTATAGGAACATTATGCAGTCAGAGTGTTGTTTGTCTGTTATAGGAACATCATGCAGTCAGAGTGTTGTTTTTATAGGAACATTATGCAGTCAGAGTGTTGTTTGTCTGTTATAGGAACATCATGCAGTCAGAGTGTTGTTTGTCTGTTATGGGAACATTATGCAGTCAGAGTGTTGTTTGTCTGTTATAGGAACATCATGCAGTCAGAGTGTTGTTTGTCTGTTATAGGAACATCATGCAGTCAGAGTGTTGTTTGTCTGTTATGGGAACATTATGCAGTCAGAGTGTTGTTTGTCTGTTATGGGAACATCATGCAGTCAGAGTGTTGTTTGTCTGTTATAGGAACATTATGCAGTCAGAGTGTTGTTTGTCTGTTATGGGAACATTATGCAGTCAGAGTGTTGTTTGTCTGTTATAGGAACATCATGCAGTCAGAGTGTTATTTGTCTGTTATAGGAACATTATGCAGTCAGAGTGTTGTTTGTCTGTTATAGGAACATTATGCAGTCAGAGTGTTGTTTTTATAGGAACATCATGCAGTCAGAGTGTTGTTTCTCTGTTATGGGAACATTATGCAGTCAGAGTGTTGTTTGTCTGTTATGGGAACATTATGCAGTCAGAGTGTTGTTTGTCTGTTATAGGAACATTATGCAGTCAGAGTGTTGTTTGTCTGTTATAGGAACATCATGCAGTCAGAGTGTTGTTTTTATAGGAACATTATGCAGTCAGAGTGTTGTTTGTCTGTTATGGGAACATTATGCAGTCAGAGTGTTGTTTGTCTGTTATAGGAACATTATGCAGTCAGAGTGTTGTTTGTCTGTTATAGGAACATTATGCAGTCAGAGTGTTGTTTGTCTGTTATGGGAACATTATGCAGTCAGAGTGTTGTTTGTCTGTTATGGGAACATCATGCAGTCAGAGTGTTGTTTTTATAGGAACATCATGCAGTCAGAGTGTTGTTTGTCTGTTATGGGAACATTATGCAGTCAGAGTGTTGTTTGTCTGTTATAGGAACATTATGCAGTCAGAGTGTTGTTTGTCTGTTATAGGAACATCATGCAGTCAGAGTGTTGTTTGTCTGTTATAGGAACATTATGCAGTCAGAGTGTTGTTTGTCTGTTATAGGAACATCATGCAGTCAGAGTGTTGTTTGTCTCTTATAGGAACATTATGCAGTCAGAGTGTTGTTTGTCTGTTATGGGAACATCATGCAGTCAGAGTGTTGTTTGTCTGTTATGGGAACATTATGCAGTCAGAGTGTTGTTTGTCTGTTATAGGAACATCATGCAGTCAGAGTGTTGTTTGTCTGTTATGGGAACATTATGCAGTCAGAGTGTTGTTTGTCTGTTATAGGAACATTATGCAGTCAGAGTGTTGTTTGTCTGTTATGGGAACATCATGCAGTCAGAGTGTTGTTTGTCTGTTATAGGAACATCATGCAGTCAGAGTGTTGTTTGTCTCTTATAGGAACATTATGCAGTCAGAGTGTTGTTTGTCTGTTATGAGAACATTATGCAGTCAGAGTGTTGTTTGTCTGTTATAGGAACATTATGCAGTCAGAGTGTTGTGTCGTTATAGGAACATCATGCAGTCAGAGTGTTGTTTGTCTGTTATGGGAACATTATGCAGTCAGAGTGTTGTTTGTCTGTTATAGGAACATCATGCAGTCAGAGTGTTGTTTGTCTGTTATAGGAACATCATGCAGTCAGAGTGTTGTTTGTCTGTTATAGGAACATCATGCAGTCAGAGTGTTGTTTTTATAGGAACATAATGCAGTCAGAGTGTTGTTTGTCTGTTATGGGAACATTATGCAGTCAGAGTGTTGTTTGTCTGTTATGGGAACATCATGCAGTCAGAGTGTTGTTTGTCTGTTATAGGAACATTATGCAGTCAGAGTGTTGTTTTTCTGTTATGGGAACATCATGCAGTCAGAGTGTTGTTTGTCGTTATAGGAACATTATGCAGTCAGAGTGTTGTTTGTCTGTTATGGGAACATTATGCAGTCAGAGTGTTGTTTGTCTGTTATAGGAACATCATGCTGTCAGAGTGTTGTTTGCGTTATAGGAACATTATGCAGTCAGAGTGTTGTTTGTCTGTTATGGGAACATTATGCAGTCAGAGTGTTGTTTGTCTGTTATAGGAACATTATGCAGTCAGAGTGTTGTTTTCATAGGAACATCATGCAGTCAGAGTGTTGTTTCTCTGTTATGGGAACATTATGCAGTCAGAGTGTTGTTTGTCTGTTATGGGAACATTATGCAGTCAGAGTGTTGTTTGTCTGTTATAGGAACATCATGCAGTCAGAGTGTTGTTTGTCTGTTATGGGAACATCATGCAGTCAGAGTGTTGTTTGTCTGTTTTGGGAACATCATGCAGTCAGAGTGTTGTTTGTCTGTTATGGGAACATTATGCAGTCAGAGTGTTGTTTGTCTGTTATGGGAACATCATGCAGTCAGAGTGTTGTTTTTATAGGAACATTATGCAGTCAGAGTGTTGTTTGTCTGTTATGGGAACATTATGCAGTCAGAGTGTTGTTTGTCTGTTATAGGAACATCATGCAGTCAGAGTGTTGTTTGTCTGTTATGGGAACATCATGCAGTCAGAGTGTTGTTTGTCTGTTATGGGAACATCATGCAGTCAGAGTGTTGTTTGTCTGTTATAGGAACATTATGCAGTCAGAGTGTTGTTTGTCTGTTATAGGAACATTATGCAGTCAGAGTGTTGTTTGTCTGTTATGGGAACATTATGCAGTCAGTGTTGTTTGTCTGTTATGGGAACATTATGCAGTCAGAGTGTTGTTTTTATAGGAACATCATGCAGTCAGAGTGTTGTTTGTCTGTTATGGGAACATTATGCAGTCAGAGTGTTGTTTGTCTGTTATAGGAACATCATGCAGTCAGAGTGTTGTTTGTCTGTTATAGGAACATCATGCAGTCAGAGTGTTGTTTGTCTGTTATAGGAACATCATGCAGTCAGAGTGTTATTTGCGTTATAGGAACATTATGCAGTCAGAGTGTTGTTTGTCTGTTATGGGAACATTATGCAGTCAGAGTGTTGTTTGTCTGTTATGGGAACATTATGCAGTCAGAGTGTTGTTTGTCTGTTATAGGAACATTATGCAGTCAGAGTGTTGTTTGTCTGTTATGGGAACATCATGCAGTCAGAGTGTTGTTTTTATAGGAACATTATGCAGTCAGAGTGTTGTTTGTCTGTTATGGGAACATTATGCAGTCAGAGTGTTGTTTGTCTGTTATAGGAACATCATGCAGTCAGAGTGTTATTTGCTTATAGGAACATTATGCAGTCAGAGTGTTGTTTGTCTGTTATGGGAACATTATGCAGTCAGAGTGTTGTTTGTCTGTTATAGGAACATTATGCAGTCAGAGTGTTGTTTTTATAGGAACATCATGCAGTCAGAGTGTTGTTTCTCTGTTATGGGAACATTATGCAGTCAGAGTGTTGTTTGTCTGTTATGGGAACATTATGCAGTCAGAGTGTTGTTTGTCTGTTATAGGAACATCATGCAGTCAGAGTGTTGTTTGTCTGTTATGGGAACATCATGCAGTCAGAGTGTTGTTTGTCTGTTTTGGGAACATCATGCAGTCAGAGTGTTGTTTGTCTGTTATGGGAACATTATGCAGTCAGAGTGTTGTTTGTCTGTTATGGGAACATCATGCAGTCAGAGTGTTGTTTTTATAGGAACATTATGCAGTCAGAGTGTTGTTTGTCTGTTATGGGAACATTATGCAGTCAGAGTGTTGTTTCTCTGTTATAGGAACATCATGCAGTCAGAGTGTTGTTTGTCTGTTATGGGAACATCATGCAGTCAGAGTGTTGTTTGTCTGTTATGGGAACATCATGCAGTCAGAGTGTTGTTTGTCTGTTATAGGAACATTATGCAGTCAGAGTGTTGTTTGTCTGTTATAGGAACATTATGCAGTCAGAGTGTTGTTTGTCTGTTATGGGAACATTATGCAGTCAGAGTGTTGTTTGTCTGTTATGGGAACATTATGCAGTCAGAGTGTTGTTTGGTTATAGGAACATCATGCAGTCAGAGTGTTGTTTGTCTGTTATGGGAACATTATGCAGTCAGAGTGTTGTTTGTCTGTTATAGGAACATTATGCAGTCAGAGTGTTGTTTGTCTGTTATAGGAACATCATGCAGTCAGAGTGTTGTTTGTCTGTTATAGGAACATTATGCAGTCAGAGTGTTGTTTGTCTGTTATAGGAACATCATGCAGTCAGAGTGTTGTTTGTCTCTTATAGGAACATTATGCAGTCAGAGTGTTGTTTGTCTGTTATGGGAACATCATGCAGTCAGAGTGTTGTTTGTCTGTTATGGGAACATTATGCAGTCAGAGTGTTGTTTGTCTGTTATAGGAACATCATGCAGTCAGAGTGTTGTTTGTCTGTTATGGGAACATTATGCAGTCAGAGTGTTGTTTGTCTGTTATAGGAACATCATGCAGTCAGAGTGTTGTTTGTCTGTTATAGGAACATCATGCAGTCAGAGTGTTGTTTGTCTGTTATAGGAACATCATGCAGTCAGAGTGTTATTTCGTTATAGGAACATTATGCAGTCAGAGTGTTGTTTGTCTGTTATGGGAACATTATGCAGTCAGAGTGTTGTTTGTCTGTTATGGGAACATTATGCAGTCAGAGTGTTGTTTGTCTGTTATAGGAACATTATGCAGTCAGAGTGTTGTTTGTCTGTTATAGGAACATCATGCAGTCAGAGTGTTGTTTTTATAGGAACATTATGCAGTCAGAGTGTTATTTGTTATAGGAACATTATGCAGTCAGAGTGTTATTTTTATAGGAACATTATGCAGTCAGAGTGTTGTTTGTCTGTTATGGGAACATTATGCAGTCAGAGTGTTGTTTGTCTGTTATAGGAACATTATGCAGTCAGAGTGTTGTTTGTTATAGGAACATCATGCAGTCAGAGTGTTGTTTCTCTGTTATGGGAACATTATGCAGTCAGAGTGTTGTTTGTCTGTTATGGGAACATTATGCAGTCAGAGTGTTGTTTGTCTGTTATAGGAACATCATGCAGTCAGAGTGTTGTTTGTCTGTTATGGGAACATCATGCAGTCAGAGTGTTGTTTGTCTGTTTTGGGAACATCATGCAGTCAGAGTGTTGTTTGTCTGTTATGGGAACATTATGCAGTCAGAGTGTTGTTTGTCTGTTATGGGAACATCATGCAGTCAGAGTGTTGTTTTTATAGGAACATTATGCAGTCAGAGTGTTGTTTGTCTGTTATGGGAACATTATGCAGTCAGAGTGTTGTTTCTCTGTTATAGGAACATCATGCAGTCAGAGTGTTGTTTGTCTGTTATGGGAACATCATGCAGTCAGAGTGTTGTTTGTCTGTTATGGGAACATCATGCAGTCAGAGTGTTGTTTGTCTGTTATAGGAACATTATGCAGTCAGAGTGTTGTTTGTCTGTTATAGGAACATTATGCAGTCAGAGTGTTGTTTGTCTGTTATGGGAACATTATGCAGTCAGAGTGTTGTTTGTCTGTTATGGGAACATTATGCAGTCAGAGTGTTGTTTCTGTTATAGGAACATCATGCAGTCAGAGTGTTGTTTGTCTGTTATGGGAACATTATGCAGTCAGAGTGTTGTTTGTCTGTTATGGGAACATTATGCAGTCAGAGTGTTGTTTGTCTGTTATGGGAACATTATGCAGTCAGAGTGTTGTTTGTCTGTTATAGGAACATTATGCAGTCAGAGTGTTGTTTGTCTGTTATGGGAACATTATGCAGTCAGAGTGTTGTTTGTCTGTTATGGGAACATTATGCAGTCAGAGTGTTGTTTGTCGTTATAGGAACATCATGCAGTCAGAGTGTTGTTTGTCTGTTATGGGAACATTATGCAGTCAGAGTGTTGTTTGTCTGTTATAGGAACATCATGCAGTCAGAGTGTTGTTTGTCTGTTATAGGAACATCATGCAGTCAGAGTGTTATTTTTATAGGAACATTATGCAGTCAGAGTGTTGTTTGTCTGTTATGGGAACATTATGCAGTCAGAGTGTTGTTTGTCTGTTATGGGAACATTATGCAGTCAGAGTGTTGTTTGTCTGTTATAGGAACATTATGCAGTCAGAGTGTTGTTTGTCTGTTATGGGAACATCATGCAGTCAGAGTGTTGTTTTTATAGGAACATTATGCAGTCAGAGTGTTGTTTGTCTGTTATGGGAACATTATGCAGTCAGAGTGTTGTTTGTCTGTTATAGGAACATCATGCAGTCAGAGTGTTATTTTTATAGGAACATTATGCAGTCAGAGTGTTGTTTGTCTGTTATGGGAACATCATGCAGTCAGAGTGTTGTTTGTCTGTTATAGGAACATTATGCAGTCAGAGTGTTGTTTGTCTGTTATGGGAACATTATGCAGTCAGAGTGTTGTTTGTCTGTTATAGGAACATCATGCAGTCAGAGTGTTATTTTTATAGGAACATTATGCAGTCAGAGTGTTGTTTGTCTGTTATAGGAACATTATGCAGTCAGAGTGTTGTTTTTATAGGAACATCATGCAGTCAGAGTGTTGTTTGTCTGTTATGGGAACATTATGCAGTCAGAGTGTTGTTTGTCTGTTATGGGAACATTATGCAGTCAGAGTGTTGTTTGTCTGTTATAGGAACATTATGCAGTCAGAGTGTTGTTTGTCTGTTATAGGAACATCATGCAGTCAGAGTGTTGTTTGTCTGTTATAGGAACATCATGCAGTCAGAGTGTTGTTTGTCTGTTATGGGAACATTATGCAGTCAGAGTGTTGTTTGTCTGTTATAGGAACATTATGCAGTCAGAGTGTTGTTTGTCTGTTATAGGAACATTATGCAGTCAGAGTGTTGTTTGTCTGTTATGGGAACATTATGCAGTCAGAGTGTTGTTTGTCTGTTATGGGAACATTATGCAGTCAGAGTGTTGTTTTTATAGGAACATCATGCAGTCAGAGTGTTGTTTGTCTGTTATAGGAACATTATGCAGTCAGAGTGTTGTTTGTCTGTTATAGGAACATTATGCAGTCAGAGTGTTGTTTGTCTGTTATAGGAACATCATGCAGTCAGAGTGTTGTTTGTCTGTTATAGGAACATTATCCAGTCAGAGTGTTGTTTGTCTGTTATAGGAACATCATGCAGTCAGAGTGTTGTTTGTCTCTTATAGGAACATTATGCAGTCAGAGTGTTGTTTGTCTGTTATGGGAACATCATGCAGTCAGAGTGTTGTTTGTCTGTTATGGGAACATTATGCAGTCAGAGTGTTGTTTGTCTGTTATAGGAACATCATGCAGTCAGAGTGTTGTTTGTCTGTTATGGGAACATCATGCAGTCAGAGTGTTGTTTGTCTGTTATAGGAACATTATGCAGTCAGAGTGTTGTTTGTCTGTTATGGGAACATCATGCAGTCAGAGTGTTGTTTGTCTGTTATAGGAACATCATGCAGTCAGAGTGTTGTTTCTTATAGGAACATTATGCAGTCAGAGTGTTGTTTGTCTGTTATGGGAACATTATGCAGTCAGAGTGTTGTTTGTCTGTTATAGGAACATTATGCAGTCAGAGTGTTGTGTCTGTTATAGGAACATCATGCAGTCAGAGTGTTGTTTGTCTGTTATGGGAACATTATGCAGTCAGAGTGTTGTTTGTCTGTTATAGGAACATCATGCAGTCAGAGTGTTGTTTGTCTGTTATAGGAACATCATGCAGTCAGAGTGTTGTTTGTCTGTTATAGGAACATCATGCAGTCAGAGTGTTATTTCGTTATAGGAACATTATGCAGTCAGAGTGTTGTTTGTCTGTTATGGGAACATTATGCAGTCAGAGTGTTGTTTGTCTGTTATGGGAACATTATGCAGTCAGAGTGTTGTTTGTCTGTTATAGGAACATTATGCAGTCAGAGTGTTGTTTGTCTGTTATGGGAACATCATGCAGTCAGAGTGTTGTTTTTATAGGAACATTATGCAGTCAGAGTGTTGTTTGTCTGTTATGGGAACATTATGCAGTCAGAGTGTTGTTTGTCTGTTATAGGAACATCATGCTGTCAGAGTGTTATTTTTATAGGAACATTATGCAGTCAGAGTGTTGTTTGTCTGTTATGGGAACATTATGCAGTCAGAGTGTTGTTTGTCTGTTATAGGAACATTATGCAGTCAGAGTGTTGTTTTTATAGGAACATCATGCAGTCAGAGTGTTGTTTCTCTGTTATGGGAACATTATGCAGTCAGAGTGTTGTTTGTCTGTTATGGGAACATTATGCAGTCAGAGTGTTGTTTGTCTGTTATAGGAACATCATGCAGTCAGAGTGTTGTTTGTCTGTTATGGGAACATCATGCAGTCAGAGTGTTGTTTGTCTGTTATGGGAACATCATGCAGTCAGAGTGTTGTTTGTCTGTTATGGGAACATTATGCAGTCAGAGTGTTGTTTGTCTGTTATGGGAACATCATGCAGTCAGAGTGTTGTTTTTATAGGAACATTATGCAGTCAGAGTGTTGTTTGTCTGTTATGGGAACATTATGCAGTCAGAGTGTTGTTTCTCTGTTATAGGAACATCATGCAGTCAGAGTGTTGTTTGTCTGTTATGGGAACATCATGCAGTCAGAGTGTTGTTTGTCTGTTAGGGGAACATCATGCAGTCAGAGTGTTGTTTGTCTGTTATAGGAACATTATGCAGTCAGAGTGTTGTTTGTCTGTTATAGGAACATTATGCAGTCAGAGTGTTGTTTGTCTGTTATGGGAACATTATGCAGTCAGTGTTGTTTGTCTGTTATGGGAACATTATGCAGTCAGAGTGTTGTTTTTATAGGAACATCATGCAGTCAGAGTGTTGTTTGTCTGTTATGGGAACATTATGCAGTCAGAGTGTTGTTTGTCTGTTATAGGAACATCATGCAGTCAGAGTGTTGTTTGTCTGTTATAGGAACATCATGCAGTCAGAGTGTTGTTTGTCTGTTATAGGAACATCATGCAGTCAGAGTGTTATTTTTATAGGAACATTATGCAGTCAGAGTGTTGTTTGTCTGTTATGGGAACATTATGCAGTCAGAGTGTTGTTTGTCTGTTATAGGAACATTATGCAGTCAGAGTGTTGTTTGTCTGTTATGGGAACATCATGCAGTCAGAGTGTTGTTTTTATAGGAACATTATGCAGTCAGAGTGTTGTTTGTCTGTTATGGGAACATTATGCAGTCAGAGTGTTGTTTGTCTGTTATAGGAACATCATGCAGTCAGAGTGTTATTTTTATAGGAACATTATGCAGTCAGAGTGTTGTTTGTCTGTTATGGGAACATTATGCAGTCAGAGTGTTGTTTGTCTGTTATAGGAACATTATGCAGTCAGAGTGTTGTTTTTATAGGAACATCATGCAGTCAGAGTGTTGTTTCTCTGTTATGGGAACATTATGCAGTCAGAGTGTTGTTTGTCTGTTATGGGAACATTATGCAGTCAGAGTGTTGTTTGTCTGTTATAGGAACATCATGCAGTCAGAGTGTTGTTTGTCTGTTATGGGAACATCATGCAGTCAGAGTGTTGTTTGTCTGTTTTGGGAACATCATGCAGTCAGAGTGTTGTTTGTCTGTTATGGGAACATTATGCAGTCAGAGTGTTGTTTGTCTGTTATGGGAACATCATGCAGTCAGAGTGTTGTTTGTTATAGGAACATTATGCAGTCAGAGTGTTGTTTGTCTGTTATGGGAACATTATGCAGTCAGAGTGTTGTTTCTCTGTTATAGGAACATCATGCAGTCAGAGTGTTGTTTGTCTGTTATGGGAACATCATGCAGTCAGAGTGTTGTTTGTCTGTTAGGGGAACATCATGCAGTCAGAGTGTTGTTTGTCTGTTATAGGAACATTATGCAGTCAGAGTGTTGTTTGTCTGTTATAGGAACATTATGCAGTCAGAGTGTTGTTTGTCTGTTATGGGAACATTATGCAGTCAGTGTTGTTTGTCTGTTATGGGAACATTATGCAGTCAGAGTGTTGTTTTTATAGGAACATCATGCAGTCAGAGTGTTGTTTGTCTGTTATGGGAACATTATGCAGTCAGAGTGTTGTTTGTCTGTTATAGGAACATTATGCAGTCAGAGTGTTGTTTGTCTGTTATAGGAACATCATGCAGTCAGAGTGTTGTTTGTCTGTTATAGGAACATTATCCAGTCAGAGTGTTGTTTGTCTGTTATAGGAACATCATGCAGTCAGAGTGTTGTTTGTCTCTTATAGGAACATTATGCAGTCAGAGTGTTGTTTGTCTGTTATGGGAACATCATGCAGTCAGAGTGTTGTTTGTCTGTTATGGGAACATTATGCAGTCAGAGTGTTGTTTGTCTGTTATAGGAACATCATGCAGTCAGAGTGTTGTTTGTCTGTTATGGGAACATTATGCAGTCAGAGTGTTGTTTGTCTGTTATAGGAACATCATGCAGTCAGAGTGTTGTTTGTCTGTTATAGGAACATCATGCAGTCAGAGTGTTGTTTGTCTGTTATAGGAACATCATGCAGTCAGAGTGTTATTTTTATAGGAACATTATGCAGTCAGAGTGTTGTTTGTCTGTTATGGGAACATTATGCAGTCAGAGTGTTGTTTGTCTGTTATGGGAACATTATGCAGTCAGAGTGTTGTTTGTCTGTTATAGGAACATTATGCAGTCAGAGTGTTGTTTGTCTGTTATGGGAACATCATGCAGTCAGAGTGTTGTTTTTATAGGAACATTATGCAGTCAGAGTGTTATTTTTATAGGAACATTATGCAGTCAGAGTGTTATTTTTATAGGAACATTATGCAGTCAGAGTGTTGTTTGTCTGTTATGGGAACATTATGCAGTCAGAGTGTTGTTTGTCTGTTATAGGAACATTATGCAGTCAGAGTGTTGTTTTTATAGGAACATCATGCAGTCAGAGTGTTGTTTCTCTGTTATGGGAACATTATGCAGTCAGAGTGTTGTTTGTCTGTTATGGGAACATTATGCAGTCAGAGTGTTGTTTGTCTGTTATAGGAACATCATGCAGTCAGAGTGTTGTTTGTCTGTTATGGGAACATCATGCAGTCAGAGTGTTGTTTGTCTGTTTTGGGAACATCATGCAGTCAGAGTGTTGTTTGTCTGTTATGGGAACATTATGCAGTCAGAGTGTTGTTTGTCTGTTATGGGAACATCATGCAGTCAGAGTGTTGTTTTTATAGGAACATTATGCAGTCAGAGTGTTGTTTGTCTGTTATGGGAACATTATGCAGTCAGAGTGTTGTTTCTCTGTTATAGGAACATCATGCAGTCAGAGTGTTGTTTGTCTGTTATGGGAACATCATGCAGTCAGAGTGTTGTTTGTCTGTTAGGGGAACATCATGCAGTCAGAGTGTTGTTTGTCTGTTATAGGAACATTATGCAGTCAGAGTGTTGTTTGTCTGTTATAGGAACATTATGCAGTCAGAGTGTTGTTTGTCTGTTATGGGAACATTATGCAGTCAGTGTTGTTTGTCTGTTATGGGAACATTATGCAGTCAGAGTGTTGTTTTTATAGGAACATCATGCAGTCAGAGTGTTGTTTGTCTGTTATGGGAACATTATGCAGTCAGAGTGTTGTTTGTCTGTTATGGGAACATTATGCAGTCAGAGTGTTGTTTGTCTGTTATGGGAACATTATGCAGTCAGAGTGTTGTTTGTCTGTTATAGGAACATTATGCAGTCAGAGTGTTGTTTGTCTGTTATGGGAACATTATGCAGTCAGTGTTGTTTGTCTGTTATGGGAACATTATGCAGTCAGAGTGTTGTTTGTTATAGGAACATCATGCAGTCAGAGTGTTGTTTGTCTGTTATGGGAACATTATGCAGTCAGAGTGTTGTTTGTCTGTTATAGGAACATCATGCAGTCAGAGTGTTGTTTGTCTGTTATAGGAACATCATGCAGTCAGAGTGTTATTTTTATAGGAACATTATGCAGTCAGAGTGTTGTTTGTCTGTTATGGGAACATTATGCAGTCAGAGTGTTGTTTGTCTGTTATGGGAACATTATGCAGTCAGAGTGTTGTTTGTCTGTTATAGGAACATTATGCAGTCAGAGTGTTGTTTGTCTGTTATGGGAACATCATGCAGTCAGAGTGTTGTTTTTATAGGAACATTATGCAGTCAGAGTGTTGTTTGTCTGTTATGGGAACATTATGCAGTCAGAGTGTTGTTTGTCTGTTATAGGAACATCATGCAGTCAGAGTGTTATTTTTATAGGAACATTATGCAGTCAGAGTGTTGTTTGTCTGTTATGGGAACATTATGCAGTCAGAGTGTTGTTTGTCTGTTATAGGAACATTATGCAGTCAGAGTGTTGTTTTTATAGGAACATCATGCAGTCAGAGTGTTGTTTCTCTGTTATGGGAACATTATGCAGTCAGAGTGTTGTTTGTCTGTTATGGGAACATTATGCAGTCAGAGTGTTGTTTTTCTGTTATAGGAACATCATGCAGTCAGAGTGTTGTTTGTCTGTTATGGGAACATCATGCAGTCAGAGTGTTGTTTGTCTGTTTTGGGAACATCATGCAGTCAGAGTGTTGTTTGTCTGTTATGGGAACATTATGCAGTCAGAGTGTTGTTTGTCTGTTATGGGAACATCATGCAGTCAGAGTGTTGTTTTTATAGGAACATTATGCAGTCAGAGTGTTGTTTGTCTGTTATGGGAACATTATGCAGTCAGAGTGTTGTTTCTCTGTTATAGGAACATCATGCAGTCAGAGTGTTGTTTGTCTGTTATGGGAACATCATGCAGTCAGAGTGTTGTTTGTCTGTTAGGGGAACATCATGCAGTCAGAGTGTTGTTTGTCTGTTATAGGAACATTATGCAGTCAGAGTGTTGTTTGTCTGTTATAGGAACATTATGCAGTCAGAGTGTTGTTTGTCTGTTATGGGAACATTATGCAGTCAGTGTTGTTTGTCTGTTATGGGAACATTATGCAGTCAGAGTGTTGTTTTTATAGGAACATCATGCAGTCAGAGTGTTGTTTGTCTGTTATGGGAACATTATGCAGTCAGAGTGTTGTTTGTCTGTTATAGGAACATTATGCAGTCAGAGTGTTGTTTGTCTGTTATAGGAACATTATCCAGTCAGAGTGTTGTTTGTCTGTTATAGGAACATCATGCAGTCAGAGTGTTGTTTGTCTCTTATAGGAACATTATGCAGTCAGAGTGTTGTTTGTCTGTTATGGGAACATCATGCAGTCAGAGTGTTGTTTGTCTGTTATGGGAACATTATGCAGTCAGAGTGTTGTTTGTCTGTTATAGGAACATCATGCAGTCAGAGTGTTGTTTGTCTGTTATGGGAACATTATGCAGTCAGAGTGTTGTTTGTCTGTTATAGGAACATCATGCAGTCAGAGTGTTGTTTGTCTGTTATAGGAACATCATGCAGTCAGAGTGTTGTTTGTCTGTTATAGGAACATCATGCAGTCAGAGTGTTATTTTTATAGGAACATTATGCAGTCAGAGTGTTGTTTGTCTGTTATGGGAACATTATGCAGTCAGAGTGTTGTTTGTCTGTTATGGGAACATTATGCAGTCAGAGTGTTGTTTGTCTGTTATAGGAACATTATGCAGTCAGAGTGTTGTTTGTCTGTTGTGGGAACATCATGCAGTCAGAGTGTTGTTTCGTTATAGGAACATTATGCAGTCAGAGTGTTGTTTGTCTGTTATGGGAACATTATGCAGTCAGAGTGTTGTTTGTCTGTTATAGGAACATCATGCAGTCAGAGTGTTATTTTTATAGGAACATTATGCAGTCAGAGTGTTGTTTGTCTGTTATGGGAACATTATGCAGTCAGAGTGTTGTTTGTCTGTTATAGGAACATTATGCAGTCAGAGTGTTGTTTTTATAGGAACATCATGCAGTCAGAGTGTTGTTTCTCTGTTATGGGAACATTATGCAGTCAGAGTGTTGTTTGTCTGTTATGGGAACATTATGCAGTCAGAGTGTTGTTTGTCTGTTATAGGAACATCATGCAGTCAGAGTGTTGTTTGTCTGTTATGGGAACATCATGCAGTCAGAGTGTTGTTTGTCTGTTTTGGGAACATCATGCAGTCAGAGTGTTGTTTGTCTGTTATGGGAACATTATGCAGTCAGAGTGTTGTTTGTCTGTTATGGGAACATCATGCAGTCAGAGTGTTGTTTTTATAGGAACATTATGCAGTCAGAGTGTTGTTTGTCTGTTATGGGAACATTATGCAGTCAGAGTGTTGTTTCTCTGTTATAGGAACATCATGCAGTCAGAGTGTTGTTTGTCTGTTATGGGAACATCATGCAGTCAGAGTGTTGTTTGTCTGTTAGGGGAACATCATGCAGTCAGAGTGTTGTTTGTCTGTTATAGGAACATTATGCAGTCAGAGTGTTGTTTGTCTGTTATAGGAACATTATGCAGTCAGAGTGTTGTTTGTCTGTTATGGGAACATTATGCAGTCAGTGTTGTTTGTCTGTTATGGGAACATTATGCAGTCAGAGTGTTGTTTTTATAGGAACATCATGCAGTCAGAGTGTTGTTTGTCTGTTATGGGAACATTATGCAGTCAGAGTGTTGTTTGTCTGTTATGGGAACATTATGCAGTCAGAGTGTTGTTTGTCTGTTATGGGAACATTATGCAGTCAGAGTGTTGTTTGTCTGTTATAGGAACATTATGCAGTCAGAGTGTTGTTTGTCTGTTATAGGAACATTATGCAGTCAGAGTGTTGTTTGTCTGTTATAGGAACATCATGCAGTCAGAGTGTTGTTTGTCTGTTATGGGAACATTATGCAGTCAGAGTGTTGTTTGTCTGTTATGGGAACATTATGCAGTCAGAGTGTTGTTTTTATAGGAACATTATGCAGTCAGAGTGTTGTTTGTCTGTTATGGGAACATCATGCAGTCAGAGTGTTGTTTGTCTGTTATGGGGACATTATGCAGTCAGAGTGTTGTTTGTCTGTTATGGGAACATTATGCAGTCAGAGTGTTGTTTGTCTGTTATAGGAACATTATGCAGTCAGAGTGTTGTTTGTCTGTTATAGGAACATCATGCAGTCAGAGTGTTGTTTGTCTGTTATAGGAACATTATCCAGTCAGAGTGTTGTTTGTCTGTTATAGGAACATCATGCAGTCAGAGTGTTGTTTGTCTGTTATAGGAACATCATGCAGTCAGAGTGTTATTTTTATAGGAACATTATGCAGTCAGAGTGTTGTTTGTCTGTTATGGGAACATTATGCAGTCAGAGTGTTGTTTGTCTGTTATGGGAACATTATGCAGTCAGAGTGTTGTTTGTCTGTTATAGGAACATTATGCAGTCAGAGTGTTGTTTGTCTGTTATGGGAACATCATGCAGTCAGAGTGTTGTTTTTATAGGAACATTATGCAGTCAGAGTGTTATTTTTATAGGAACATTATGCAGTCAGAGTGTTATTTTTATAGGAACATTATGCAGTCAGAGTGTTGTTTGTCTGTTATGGGAACATTATGCAGTCAGAGTGTTGTTTGTCTGTTATAGGAACATTATGCAGTCAGAGTGTTGTTTTTATAGGAACATCATGCAGTCAGAGTGTTGTTTCTCTGTTATGGGAACATTATGCAGTCAGAGTGTTGTTTGTCTGTTATGGGAACATTATGCAGTCAGAGTGTTGTTTGTCTGTTATAGGAACATCATGCAGTCAGAGTGTTGTTTGTCTGTTATGGGAACATCATGCAGTCAGAGTGTTGTTTGTCTGTTTTGGGAACATCATGCAGTCAGAGTGTTGTTTGTCTGTTATGGGAACATTATGCAGTCAGAGTGTTGTTTGTCTGTTATGGGAACATCATGCAGTCAGAGTGTTGTTTTTATAGGAACATTATGCAGTCAGAGTGTTGTTTGTCTGTTATGGGAACATTATGCAGTCAGAGTGTTGTTTCTCTGTTATAGGAACATCATGCAGTCAGAGTGTTGTTTGTCTGTTATGGGAACATCATGCAGTCAGAGTGTTGTTTGTCTGTTAGGGGAACATCATGCAGTCAGAGTGTTGTTTGTCTGTTATAGGAACATTATGCAGTCAGAGTGTTGTTTGTCTGTTATAGGAACATTATGCAGTCAGAGTGTTGTTTGTCTGTTATGGGAACATTATGCAGTCAGGTGTTGTTTGTCTGTTATGGGAACATTATGCAGTCAGAGTGTTGTTTTTATAGGAACATCATGCAGTCAGAGTGTTGTTTGTCTGTTATGGGAACATTATGCAGTCAGAGTGTTGTTTGTCTGTTATGGGAACATTATGCAGTCAGAGTGTTGTTTGTCTGTTATGGGAACATTATGCAGTCAGAGTGTTGTTTGTCTGTTATAGGAACATTATGCAGTCAGAGTGTTGTTTTTCTGTTATGGGAACATTATGCAGTCAGTGTTGTTTGTCTGTTATGGGAACATTATGCAGTCAGAGTGTTGTTTTTATAGGAACATCATGCAGTCAGAGTGTTGTTTGTCTGTTATGGGAACATTATGCAGTCAGAGTGTTGTTTGTCTGTTATAGGAACATCATGCAGTCAGAGTGTTGTTTGTCTGTTATAGGAACATCATGCAGTCAGAGTGTTATTTTTATAGGAACATTATGCAGTCAGAGTGTTGTTTGTCTGTTATGGGAACATTATGCAGTCAGAGTGTTGTTTGTCTGTTATGGGAACATTATGCAGTCAGAGTGTTGTTTGTCTGTTATAGGAACATTATGCAGTCAGAGTGTTGTTTGTCTGTTATGGGAACATCATGCAGTCAGAGTGTTGTTTGTTATAGGAACATTATGCAGTCAGAGTGTTGTTTGTCTGTTATGGGAACATTATGCAGTCAGAGTGTTGTTTGTCTGTTATAGGAACATCATGCAGTCAGAGTGTTATTTTTATAGGAACATTATGCAGTCAGAGTGTTGTTTGTCTGTTATGGGAACATTATGCAGTCAGAGTGTTGTTTGTCTGTTATAGGAACATTATGCAGTCAGAGTGTTGTTTTTATAGGAACATCATGCAGTCAGAGTGTTGTTTCTCTGTTATGGGAACATTATGCAGTCAGAGTGTTGTTTGTCTGTTATGGGAACATTATGCAGTCAGAGTGTTGTTTGTCTGTTATAGGAACATCATGCAGTCAGAGTGTTGTTTGTCTGTTATGGGAACATCATGCAGTCAGAGTGTTGTTTGTCTGTTTTGGGAACATCATGCAGTCAGAGTGTTGTTTGTCTGTTATGGGAACATTATGCAGTCAGAGTGTTGTTTGTCTGTTATGGGAACATCATGCAGTCAGAGTGTTGTTTTTATAGGAACATTATGCAGTCAGAGTGTTGTTTGTCTGTTATGGGAACATTATGCAGTCAGAGTGTTGTTTCTCTGTTATAGGAACATCATGCAGTCAGAGTGTTGTTTGTCTGTTATGGGAACATCATGCAGTCAGAGTGTTGTTTGTCTGTTAGGGGAACATCATGCAGTCAGAGTGTTGTTTGTCTGTTATAGGAACATTATGCAGTCAGAGTGTTGTTTGTCTGTTATAGGAACATTATGCAGTCAGAGTGTTGTTTGTCTGTTATGGGAACATTATGCAGTCAGTGTTGTTTGTCTGTTATGGGAACATTATGCAGTCAGAGTGTTGTTTTTATAGGAACATCATGCAGTCAGAGTGTTGTTTGTCTGTTATGGGAACATTATGCAGTCAGAGTGTTGTTTGTCTGTTATAGGAACATTATGCAGTCAGAGTGTTGTTTGTCTGTTATAGGAACATTATCCAGTCAGAGTGTTGTTTGTCTGTTATAGGAACATCATGCAGTCAGAGTGTTGTTTGTCTCTTATAGGAACATTATGCAGTCAGAGTGTTGTTTGTCTGTTATGGGAACATCATGCAGTCAGAGTGTTGTTTGTCTGTTATGGGAACATTATGCAGTCAGAGTGTTGTTTGTCTGTTATAGGAACATCATGCAGTCAGAGTGTTGTTTGTCTGTTATGGGAACATTATGCAGTCAGAGTGTTGTTTGTCTGTTATAGGAACATCATGCAGTCAGAGTGTTGTTTGTCTGTTATAGGAACATCATGCAGTCAGAGTGTTGTTTGTCTGTTATAGGAACATCATGCAGTCAGAGTGTTGTTTTTATAGGAACATTATGCAGTCAGAGTGTTGTTTGTCTGTTATGGGAACATTATGCAGTCAGAGTGTTGTTTGTCTGTTATGGGAACATTATGCAGTCAGAGTGTTGTTTGTCTGTTATAGGAACATTATGCAGTCAGAGTGTTGTTTGTCTGTTATGGGAACATCATGCAGTCAGAGTGTTGTTTTTATAGGAACATTATGCAGTCAGAGTGTTGTTTGTCTGTTATGGGAACATTATGCAGTCAGAGTGTTGTTTGTCTGTTATAGGAACATCATGCAGTCAGAGTGTTATTTTTATAGGAACATTATGCAGTCAGAGTGTTGTTTGTCTGTTATGGGAACATTATGCAGTCAGAGTGTTGTTTGTCTGTTATAGGAACATTATGCAGTCAGAGTGTTGTTTTTATAGGAACATCATGCAGTCAGAGTGTTGTTTGTCTGTTATGGGAACATTATGCAGTCAGAGTGTTGTTTGTCTGTTATGGGAACATTATGCAGTCAGAGTGTTGTTTGTCTGTTATAGGAACATCATGCAGTCAGAGTGTTGTTTGTCTGTTATGGGAACATCATGCAGTCAGAGTGTTGTTTGTCTGTTTTGGGAACATCATGCAGTCAGAGTGTTGTTTGTCTGTTATGGGAACATTATGCAGTCAGAGTGTTGTTTGTCTGTTATGGGAACATCATGCAGTCAGAGTGTTGTTTGTTATAGGAACATTATGCAGTCAGAGTGTTGTTTGTCTGTTATGGGAACATTATGCAGTCAGAGTGTTGTTTCTCTGTTATAGGAACATCATGCAGTCAGAGTGTTGTTTGTCTGTTATGGGAACATCATGCAGTCAGAGTGTTGTTTGTCTGTTAGGGGAACATCATGCAGTCAGAGTGTTGTTTGTCTGTTATAGGAACATTATGCAGTCAGAGTGTTGTTTGTCTGTTATAGGAACATTATGCAGTCAGAGTGTTGTTTGTCTGTTATGGGAACATTATGCAGTCAGTGTTGTTTGTCTGTTATGGGAACATTATGCAGTCAGAGTGTTGTTTTTATAGGAACATCATGCAGTCAGAGTGTTGTTTGTCTGTTATGGGAACATTATGCAGTCAGAGTGTTGTTTGTCTGTTATGGGAACATTATGCAGTCAGAGTGTTGTTTGTCTGTTATGGGAACATTATGCAGTCAGAGTGTTGTTTGTCTGTTATAGGAACATTATGCAGTCAGAGTGTTGTTTGTCTGTTATAGGAACATTATGCAGTCAGAGTGTTGTTTGTCTGTTATAGGAACATCATGCAGTCAGAGTGTTGTTTGTCTGTTATGGGAACATTATGCAGTCAGAGTGTTGTTTGTCTGTTATGGGAACATTATGCAGTCAGAGTGTTGTTTGTTATAGGAACATTATGCAGTCAGAGTGTTGTTTGTCTGTTATGGGAACATCATGCAGTCAGAGTGTTGTTTGTCTGTTATGGGGACATTATGCAGTCAGAGTGTTGTTTGTCTGTTATGGGAACATTATGCAGTCAGAGTGTTGTTTGTCTGTTATAGGAACATTATGCAGTCAGAGTGTTGTTTGTCTGTTATAGGAACATCATGCAGTCAGAGTGTTGTTTGTCTGTTATAGGAACATTATCCAGTCAGAGTGTTGTTTGTCTGTTATAGGAACATCATGCAGTCAGAGTGTTGTTTGTCTCTTATAGGAACATTATGCAGTCAGAGTGTTGTTTGTCTGTTATGGGAACATCATGCAGTCAGAGTGTTGATTGTCTGTTATGGGAACATTATGCAGTCAGAGTGTTGTTTGTCTGTTATAGGAACATCATGCAGTCAGAGTGTTGTTTGTCTGTTATGGGAACATGCAGTCAGAGTGTTTTTTGTCTGTTATAGGAACATTATGCAGTCAGAGTGTTGTTTGTCTGTTATGGGAACATCATGCAGTCAGAGTGTTGTTTGTCTGTTATGGGAACATTATGCAGTCAGAGTGTTGTTTTTATAGGAACATCATGCAGTCAGAGTGTTGTTTGTCTGTTATAGTAACATCATGCATTCAGAGTGTTGTTTTTATAGGAACATTATGCAGTCAGAGTGTTGTTTGTCTGTTATGGGAACATTATGCAGTCAGAGTGTTGTTTGTCTGTTATGGGAACATCATGCAGTCAGAGTGTTGTTTTTATAGGAACATTATGCAGTCAGAGTGTTGTTGGTCTGTTATAGGAACATCATGCAGTCAGAGTGTTGTTTGTCTGTTATGGGAACATTATGCAGTCAGAGTGTTGTTTGTCTGTTATAGGAACATCATGCAGTCAGAGTGTTGTTTGTCTGTTATGGGAACATTATGCAGTCAGAGTGTTGTTTGTCTGTTATAGGAACATTATGCAGTCAGAGTGTTGTTTGTCTGTTATGGGAACATCATGCAGTCAGAGTGTTGTTTGTCTGTTATAGGAACATCATGCAGTCAGAGTGTTATTTTTTATAGGAACATTATGCAGTCAGAGTGTTGTTTGTCTGTTATGGGAACATTATGCAGTCAGAGTGTTGTTTGTCTGTTATAGGAACATTATGCAGTCAGAGTGTTGTGTTTTATAGGAACATCATGCAGTCAGAGTGTTGTTTGTCTGTTATGGGAACATTATGCAGTCAGAGTGTTGTTTGTCTGTTATGGGAACATCATGCAGTCAGAGTGTTGTTTGTCTGTTATAGGAACATTATGCAGTCAGAGTGTTGTTTGTCTGTTATAGGAACATCATGCAGTCAGAGTGTTGTTTTTATAGGAACATTATGCAGTCAGAGTGTTGTTTGTCTGTTATGGGAACATTATGCAGTCAGAGTGTTGTTTGTCTGTTATGGGAACATTATGCAGTCAGAGTGTTGTTTGTCTGTTATAGGAACATTATGCAGTCAGAGTGTTGTTTGTCTGTTATGGGAACATCATGCAGTCAGAGTGTTGTTTTTATAGGAACATTATGCAGTCAGAGTGTTGTTTGTCTGTTATGGGAACATTATGCAGTCAGAGTGTTGTTTGTCTGTTATAGGAACATCATGCAGTCAGAGTGTTATTTTTATAGGAACATTATGCAGTCAGAGTGTTGTTTGTCTGTTATGGGAACATTATGCAGTCAGAGTGTTGTTTGTCTGTTATAGGAACATTATGCAGTCAGAGTGTTGTTTTTATAGGAACATCATGCAGTCAGAGTGTTGTTTCTCTGTTATGGGAACATTATGCAGTCAGAGTGTTGTTTGTCTGTTATGGGAACATTATGCAGTCAGAGTGTTGTTTGTCTGTTATAGGAACATCATGCAGTCAGAGTGTTGTTTGTCTGTTATGGGAACATCATGCAGTCAGAGTGTTGTTTGTCTGTTATGGGAACATCATGCAGTCAGAGTGTTGTTTGTCTGTTATGGGAACATTATGCAGTCAGAGTGTTGTTTGTCTGTTATGGGAACATCATGCAGTCAGAGTGTTGTTTCTTATAGGAACATTATGCAGTCAGAGTGTTGTTTGTCTGTTATGGGAACATTATGCAGTCAGAGTGTTGTTTCTCTGTTATAGGAACATCATGCAGTCAGAGTGTTGTTTGTCTGTTATGGGAACATCATGCAGTCAGAGTGTTGTTTGTCTGTTATGGGAACATCATGCAGTCAGAGTGTTGTTTGTCTGTTATAGGAACATTATGCAGTCAGAGTGTTGTTTGTCTGTTATAGGAACATTATGCAGTCAGAGTGTTGTTTGTCTGTTATGGGAACATTATGCAGTCAGTGTTGTTTGTCTGTTATGGGAACATTATGCAGTCAGAGTGTTGTTTTGTTATAGGAACATCATGCAGTCAGAGTGTTGTTTGTCTGTTATGGGAACATTATGCAGTCAGAGTGTTGTTTGTCTGTTATAGGAACATTATGCAGTCAGAGTGTTGTTTGTCTGTTATAGGAACATTATGCAGTCAGAGTGTTGTTTGTCTGTTATAGGAACATTATGCAGTCAGAGTGTTGTTTGTCTGTTATAGGAACATCATGCAGTCAGAGTGTTGTTTGTCTGTTATGGGAACATTATGCAGTCAGAGTGTTGTTTGTCTGTTATGGGAACATTATGCAGTCAGAGTGTTGTTTTTATAGGAACATTATGCAGTCAGAGTGTTGTTTGTCTGTTATGGGAACATCATGCAGTCAGAGTGTTGTTTGTCTGTTATGGGGACATTATGCAGTCAGAGTGTTGTTTTTATAGGAACATTATGCAGTCAGAGTGTTGTTTGTCTGTTATGGGAACATTATGCAGTCAGAGTGTTGTTTGTCTGTTATGGGAACATTATGCAGTCAGAGTGTTGTTTGTCTGTTATGGGAACATTATGCAGTCAGAGTGTTGTTTGTCTGTTATAGGAACATCATGCAGTCAGAGTGTTGTTTGTCTGTTATAGGAACATTATCCAGTCAGAGTGTTGTTTGTCTGTTATAGGAACATCATGCAGTCAGAGTGTTGTTTGTCTCTTATAGGAACATTATGCAGTCAGAGTGTTGTTTGTCTGTTATGGGAACATCATGCAGTCAGAGTGTTGTTTGTCTGTTATGGGAACATTATGCAGTCAGAGTGTTGTTTGTCTGTTATAGGAACATTATGCAGTCAGAGTGTTGTTTGTCTGTTATGGGAACATCATGCAGTCAGAGTGTTGTTTGTCTGTTATAGGAACATCATGCAGTCAGAGTGTTGTTTGTCTGTTATAGTAACATCATGCATTCAGAGTGTTGTTTTTATAGGAACATTATGCAGTCAGAGTGTTGTTTGTCTGTTATGGGAACATTATGCAGTCAGAGTGTTGTTTGTCTGTTATGGGAACATCATGCAGTCAGAGTGTTGTTTTTATAGGAACATTATGCAGTCAGAGTTGTTTGTCTGTTATAGGAACATCATGCAGTCAGAGTGTTGTTTTTATAGGAACATTATGCAGTCAGAGTGTTGTTTGTCTGTTATAGGAACATCATGCAGTCAGAGCGTTTTTTGTCTGTTATGGGAACATTATGCAGTCAGAGTGTTGTTTGTCTGTTATGGGAACATTATGCAGTCAGAGTGTTGTTTGTCTGTTATAGGAACATTATGCAGTCAGAGTGTTGTTTGTCTGTTATAGGAACATTATGCAGTCAGAGTGTTGTTTGTCTGTTATAGGAACATCATGCAGTCAGAGTGTTGTTTGTCTGTTATAGGAACATTATGCAGTCAGAGTGTTGTTTGTCTGTTATGGGAACATTATGCAGTCAGAGTGTTGTTTGTCTGTTATGGGAACATCATGCAGTCAGAGTGTTGTTTGTCTGTTATAGGAACATTATGCAGTCAGAGTGTTGTTTGTCTGTTTTGGGAACATTATGCAGTCAGAGTGTTGTTTGTCTGTTATAGGAACATCATGCAGTCAGAGTGTTGTTTGCTTTATAGGAACATTATGCAGTCAGAGTGTTGTTTGTCTGTTATAGGAACATTATGCAGTCAGAGTGTTGTTTGCTGTTATAGGAACATCATGCAGTCAGAGTGTTGTTTGTCTGTTATGGGAACATTATGCAGTCAGAGTGTTGTTTGTTTATAGGAACATCATACAGTCAGAGTGTTGTTTGTCTGTTATAGGAACATCATGCAGTCAGAGTGTTGTTTGTCTGTTATAGGAACATCATGCATTCAGAGTGTTGTTTGTTATAGGAACATTATGCAGTCAGAGTGTTGTTTGTCTGTTATGGGAACATTATGCAGTCAGAGTGTTGTTTGTCTGTTATGGGAACATTATGCAGTCAGAGTGTTGTTTGTCTGTTATAGGAACATTATGCAGTCAGAGTGTTGTTTGTCTGTTATAGGAACATTATGCAGTCAGAGTGTTGTTTGTCTGTTATAGGAACATCATGCAGTCAGAGTGTTGTTTGTCTGTTATAGGAACATTATGCAGTCAGAGTGTTGTTTGTCTGTTATGGGAACATTATGCAGTCAGAGTGTTGTTTGTCTGTTATAGGAACATTATGCAGTCAGAGTGTTGTTTGTCTGTTATGGGAACATCATGCAGTCAGAGTGTTGTTTGTCTGTTATAGGAACATCATGCAGTCAGAGTGTTGTTTGTCTGTTATAGTAACATCATGCATTCAGAGTGTTGTTTTTATAGGAACATTATGCAGTCAGAGTGTTGTTTGTCTGTTATGGGAACATCATGCAGTCAGAGTGTTGTTTGTCTGTTATAGGAACATCATGCAGTCAGAGTGTTATTTTTATAGGAACATTATGCAGTCAGAGTGTTGTTTGTCTGTTATAGGAACATTATGCAGTCAGAGTGTTGTTTTTATAGGAACATCATGCAGTCAGAGTGTTGTTTCTCTGTTATGGGAACATTATGCAGTCAGAGTGTTGTTTTTATAGGAACATCATAAAGTCAGAGTGTTGTTTGTCTGTTATAGTAACATCATGCATTCAGAGTGTTGTTTTTATAGGAACATTATGCAGTCAGAGTGTTGTTTGTCTGTTATGGGAACATTATGCAGTCAGAGTGTTGTTTGTCTGTTATGGGAACATTATGCAGTCAGAGTGTTGTTTGTCTGTTATAGGAACATTATGCAGTCAGAGTGTTGTTTGTCTGTTATAGGAACATTATGCAGTCAGAGTGTTGTTTGTCTGTTATAGGAACATCATGCAGTCAGAGTGTTGTTTGTCTGTTATAGGAACATTATGCAGTCAGAGTGTTGTTTGTCTGTTATGGGAACATTATGCAGTCAGAGTGTTGTTTGTCTGTTATGGGAACATCATGCAGTCAGAGTGTTGTTTGTCTGTTATAGGAACATTATGCAGTCAGAGTGTTGTTTGTCTGTTATGGGAACATTATGCAGTCAGAGTGTTGTTTGTCTGTTATAGGAACATCATGCAGTCAGAGTGTTATTTTTATAGGAACATTATGCAGTCAGAGTGTTGTTTGTCTGTTATAGGAACATTATGCAGTCAGAGTGTTGTTTGTCTGTTATAGGAACATTATGCAGTCAGAGTGTTGTTTGTCTGTTATGGGAACATTATGCAGTAAGTGTTGTTTGTCTGTTATGGGCACATTATGCAGTCAGAGTGTTGTTTTTATAGGAACATCATGCTGTCAGAGTGTTGTTTGTCTGTTATAGGAACATTATGCAGTCAGAGTGTTGTTTGTCTGTTATAGGAACATTATGCAGTCAGAGTGTTGTTTGTCTGTTATAGGAACATTATGCAGTCAGAGTGTTGTTTGTCTGTTATGGGAACATTATGCAGTCAGAGTGTTGTTTGTCTGTTATGGGAACATCATGCAGTCAGAGTGTTGTTTGTCTGTTATGGGAACATCATGCAGTCAGAGTGTTGTTTGTCTGTTATGGGGACATTATGCAGTCAGAGTGTTGTTTTTATAGGAACATTATGCAGTCAGAGTGTTGTTTGTCTGTTATAGGAACATCATGCAGTCAGAGTGTTGTTTGTCTGTTATGGGAACATTATGCAGTCAGAGTGTTGTTTGTCTGTTATGGGAACATTATGCAGTCAGAGTGTTGTTTGTCTGTTATAGGAACATTATGCAGTCAGAGTGTTGTTTGTCTGTTATAGGAACATTATGCAGTCAGAGTGTTGTTTGTCTGTTATAGGAACATCATGCAGTCAGAGTGTTGTTTGTCTGTTATAGGAACATTATGCAGTCAGAGTGTTGTTTGTCTGTTATGGGAACATCATGCAGTCAGAGTGTTGTTTGTCTGTTATGGGAACATCATGCAGTCAGAGTGTTGTTTGTCTGTTATAGGAACATTATGCAGTCAGAGTGTTGTTTGTCTGTTATGGGAACATTATGCAGTCAGAGTGTTGTTTGTCTGTTATAGGAACATCATGCAGTCAGAGTGTTATTTTTATAGGAACATTATGCAGTCAGAGTGTTGTTTGTCTGTTATAGGAACATTATGCAGTCAGAGTGTTGTTTTTATAGGAACATCATGCAGTCAGAGTGTTGTTTGTCTGTTATAGGAACATTATGCAGTCAGAGTGTTGTTTGTCTGTTATAGGAACATCATGCAGTCAGAGTGTTGTTTTTATAGGAACATCATGCAGTCAGAGTGTTGTTTGTCTGTTATGGGAACATTATGCAGTCAGAGTGTTGTTTGTCTGTTATGGGAACATTATGCAGTCAGAGTGTTGTTTGTCTGTTATGGGAACATCATGCAGTCAGAGTGTTGTTTGTCTGTTATGGGAACATCATGCAGTCAGAGTGTTGTTTGTCTGTTATAGGAACACCATGCAGTCAGAGTGTTGTTTGTCTGTTATGGGAACATTATGCAGTCAGAGTGTTGTTTGTCTGTTATGGGAACATCATGCAGTCAGAGTGTTGTTTGTCTGTTATAGGAACATTATGCAGTCAGAGTGTTGTTTGTCTGTTATGGGAACATTATGCAGTCAGAGTGTTGTTTGTCTGTTATAGGAACATTATGCAGTCAGAGTGTTGTTTGTCTGTTATAGGAACATTATGCAGTCAGAGTGTTGTTTGTCTGTTATGGGAACATTATGCAGTAAGTGTTGTTTGTCTGTTATGGGCACATTATGCAGTCAGAGTGTTGTTTTTATAGGAACATCATGCTGTCAGAGTGTTGTTTGTCTGTTATAGGAACATTATGCAGTCAGAGTGTTGTTTGTCTGTTATAGGAACATTATGCAGTCAGAGTGTTGTTTGTCTGTTATAGGAACATTATGCAGTCAGAGTGTTGTTTGTCTGTTATGGGAACATTATGCAGTCAGAGTGTTGTTTGTCTGTTATGGGAACATCATGCAGTCAGAGTGTTGTTTGTCTGTTATGGGAACATCATGCAGTCAGAGTGTTGTTTGTCTGTTATGGGGACATTATGCAGTCAGAGTGTTGTTTTTATAGGAACATTATGCAGTCAGAGTGTTGTTTGTCTGTTATAGGAACATCATGCAGTCAGAGTGTTGTTTGTCTGTTATAGGAACATTATGCAGTCAGAGTGTTGTTTGTCTGTTATAGGAACATCATGCAGTCAGAGTGTTGTTTGTCTCTTATAGGAACATTATGCAGTCAGAGTGTTGTTTGTCTGTTATGGGAACATCATGCAGTCAGAGTGTTGTTTGTCTGTTATGGGAACATTATGCAGTCACAGTGTTGTTTGTCTGTTATAGGAACATCATGCAGTCAGAGTGTTGTTTGTCTGTTATGGGAACATCATGCAGTCAGAGTGTTGTTTTTATAGGAACATCATGCAGTCAGAGTGTTGTTTGTCTGTTATGGGAACATTATGCAGTCAGAGTGTTGTTTGTCTGTTATAGGAACATCATGCAGTCAGAGTGTTATTTGTCTTTATAGGAACATTATGCAGTCAGAGTGTTGTTTGTCTGTTATAGGAACATTATGCAGTCAGAGTGTTGTTTGGTTATAGGAACATCATGCAGTCAGAGTGTTGTTTGTCTGTTATGGGAACATTATGCAGTCAGAGTGTTGTTTGTCTGTTATGGGAACATTATGCAGTCAGAGTGTTGTTTGTCTGTTATAGGAACATCATGCAGTCAGAGTGTTGTTTGTCTGTTATAGGAACATCATGCAGTCAGAGTGTTGTTTTTATAGGAACATTATGCAGTCAGAGTGTTGTTTGTCTGTTATAGGAACATCATGCAGTCAGAGTGTTGTTTGTCTGTTATAGGAACATCATGCAGTCAGAGTGTTGTTTGTCTGTTATAGGAACATCATGCAGTCAGAGTGTTGTTTGTCTGTTATGGGAACATTATGCAGTCAGAGTGTTGTTTGTCTGTTATAGGAACATTATGCAGTCAGAGTGTTGTTTGTCTGTTATAGGAACATTATGCAGTCAGAGTGTTGTTTGTCTGTTATAGGAACATCATGCAGTCAGAGTGTTGTTTGTCTGTTATAGGAACATTATGCAGTCAGAGTGTTGTTTGTCTGTTATGGGAACATTATGCAGTCAGAGTGTTGTTTGTCCGTTATGGGAACATCATGCAGTCAGAGTGTTGTTTGTCTGTTATAGGAACATTATGCAGTCAGAGTGTTGTTTGTCTGTTATGGGAACATTATGCAGTCAGAGTGTTGTTTGTCTGTTATAGGAACATCATGCAGTCAGAGTGTTATTTTTATAGGAACATTATGCAGTCAGAGTGTTGTTTGTCTGTTATAGGAACATTATGCAGTCAGAGTGTTGTTTTTATAGGAACATCATGCAGTCAGAGTGTTGTTTGTCTGTTATAGGAACATTATGCAGTCAGAGTGTTGTTTGTCTGTTATAGGAACATCATGCAGTCAGAGTGTTGTTTTTATAGGAACATCATGCAGTCAGAGTGTTGTTTGTCTGTTATGGGAACATTATGCAGTCAGAGTGTTGTTTGTCTGTTATGGGAACATTATGCAGTCAGAGTGTTGTTTGTCTGTTATGGGAACATCATGCAGTCAGAGTGTTGTTTGTCTGTTATGGGAACATCATGCAGTCAGAGTGTTGTTTGTCTGTTATGGGAACATTATGCAGTCAGAGTGTTGTTTGTCTGTTATAGGAACATTATGCAGTCAGAGTGTTGTTTGTCTGTTATAGGAACATTATGCAGTCAGAGTGTTGTTTGTCTGTTATGGGAACATTATGCAGTAAGTGTTGTTTGTCTGTTATGGGCACATTATGCAGTCAGAGTGTTGTTTTTATAGGAACATCATGCTGTCAGAGTGTTGTTTGTCTGTTATAGGAACATTATGCAGTCAGAGTGTTGTTTGTCTGTTATAGGAACATTATGCAGTCAGAGTGTTGTTTGTCTGTTATAGGAACATTATGCAGTCAGAGTGTTGTTTGTCTGTTATGGGAACATTATGCAGTCAGAGTGTTGTTTGTCTGTTATGGGAACATCATGCAGTCAGAGTGTTGTTTGTCTGTTATGGGAACATCATGCAGTCAGAGTGTTGTTTGTCTGTTATGGGGACATTATGCAGTCAGAGTGTTGTTTTTATAGGAACATTATGCAGTCAGAGTGTTGTTTGTCTGTTATAGGAACATCATGCAGTCAGAGTGTTGTTTGTCTGTTATAGGAACATTATGCAGTCAGAGTGTTGTTTGTCTGTTATAGGAACATCATGCAGTCAGAGTGTTGTTTGTCTCTTATAGGAACATTATGCAGTCAGAGTGTTGTTTGTCTGTTATGGGAACATCATGCAGTCAGAGTGTTGTTTGTCTGTTATGGGAACATTATGCAGTCACAGTGTTGTTTGTCTGTTATAGGAACATCATGCAGTCAGAGTGTTGTTTGTCTGTTATGGGAACATTATGCAGTCAGAGTGTTGTTTGTCTGTTATGGGAACATCATGCAGTCAGAGTGTTGTTTTTATAGGAACATCATGCAGTCAGAGTGTTGTTTGTCTGTTATGGGAACATTATGCAGTCAGAGTGTTGTTTGTCTGTTATAGGAACATCATGCAGTCAGAGTGTTATTTTTATAGGAACATTATGCAGTCAGAGTGTTGTTTGTCTGTTATAGGAACATTATGCAGTCAGAGTGTTGTTTTTATAGGAACATCATGCAGTCAGAGTGTTGTTTCTCTGTTATGGGAACATTATGCAGTCAGAGTGTTGTTTGTCTGTTATGGGAACATTATGCAGTCAGAGTGTTGTTTGTCTGTTATAGGAACATCATGCAGTCAGAGTGTTGTTTGTCTGTTATAGGAACATCATGCAGTCAGAGTGTTGTTTTTATAGGAACATTATGCAGTCAGAGTGTTGTTTGTCTGTTATAGGAACATCATGCAGTCAGAGTGTTGTTTGTCTGTTATAGGAACATCATGCAGTCAGAGTGTTGTTTGTCTGTTATAGGAACATCATGCAGTCAGAGTGTTGTTTGTCTGTTATAGGAACATCATGCAGTCAGAGTGTTATTTGTCGTTATAGGAACATTATGCAGTCAGAGTGTTGTTTGTCTGTTATGGGAACATTATGCAGTCAGAGTGTTGTTTGTCTGTTATAGGAACATTATGCAGTCAGAGTGTTGTTTTTATAGGAACATCATGCAGTCAGAGTGTTGTTTGTCTGTTATGGGAACATTATGCAGTCAGAGTGTTGTTTGTCTGTTATAGGAACATCATGCAGTCAGAGTGTTATTTTTATAGGAACATTATGCAGTCAGAGTGTTGTTTGTCTGTTATGGGAACATTATGCAGTCAGAGTGTTGTTTGTCTGTTATGGGAACATTATGCAGTCAGAGTGTTGTTTGTCTGTTATAGGAACATTATGCAGTCAGAGTGTTGTTTGTCTGTTATGGGAACATCATGCAGTCAGAGTGTTGTTTGCTGTTATAGGAACATTATGCAGTCAGAGTGTTGTTTGTCTGTTATGGGAACATTATGCAGTCAGAGTGTTGTTTGTCTGTTATAGGAACATCATGCAGTCAGAGTGTTATTTGTTTATAGGAACATTATGCATTCAGAGTGTTGTTTGTCTGTTATGGGAACATTATGCAGTCAGAGTGTTGTTTGTCTGTTATAGGAACATTATGCAGTCAGAGTGTTGTTTGTTATAGGAACATCATGCAGTCAGAGTGTTGTTTCTCTGTTATGGGAACATTATGCAGTCAGAGTGTTGTTTGTCTGTTATGGGAACATTATGCAGTCAGAGTGTTGTTTGTCTGTTATAGGAACATCATGCAGTCAGAGTGTTGTTTGTCTGTTATGGGAACATCATGCAGTCAGAGTGTTGTTTGTCTGTTATGGGAACATCATGCAGTCAGAGTGTTGTTTGTCTGTTATGGGAACATTATGCAGTCAGAGTGTTGTTTGTCTGTTATGGGAACATCATGCAGTCAGAGTGTTGTTTTTATAGGAACATTATGCAGTCAGAGTGTTGTTTGTCTGTTATGGGAACATTATGCAGTCAGAGTGTTGTTTCTCTGTTATAGGAACATCATGCAGTCAGAGTGTTGTTTGTCTGTTATGGGAACATCATGCAGTCAGAGTGTTGTTTGTCTGTTAGGGGAACATCATGCAGTCAGAGTGTTGTTTTTATAGGAACATCATGCAGTCAGAGTGTTGTTTGTCTGTTATGGGAACATTATGCAGTCAGAGTGTTGTTTGTCTGTTATAGGAACATCATGCAGTCAGAGTGTTATTTTTATAGGAACATTATGCAGTCAGAGTGTTGTTTGTCTGTTATAGGAACATTATGCAGTCAGAGTGTTGTTTTTATAGGAACATCATGCAGTCAGAGTGTTGTTTCTCTGTTATGGGAACATTATGCAGTCAGAGTGTTGTTTGTCTGTTATAGGAACATCATGCAGTCAGAGTGTTGTTTGTCTGTTATAGGAACATCATGCAGTCAGAGTGTTGTTTTTATAGGAACATTATGCAGTCAGAGTGTTGTTTGTCTGTTATGGGAACATCATGCAGTCAGAGTGTTGTTTTTATAGGAACATCATGCAGTCAGAGTGTTGTTTGTCTGTTATAGGAACATTATGCAGTCAGAGTGTTGTTTGTCTGTTATGGGAACATCATGCAGTCAGAGTGTTGTTTTTATAGGAACATCATGCAGTCAGAGTGTTGTTTGTCTGTTATAGGAACATTATGCAGTCAGAGTGTTGTTTGTCTGTTATAGGAACATCATGCAGTCAGAGTGTTGTTTGTCTGTTATAGGAACATCATGCAGTCAGAGTGTTGTTTGTCTGTCATAGGAACATCATGCAGTCAGAGTGTTGTTTGTCTGTTATAGGAACATCATGCAGTCAGAGTGTTATTTTTATAGGAACATTATGCAGTCAGAGTGTTGTTTGTCTGTTATGGGAACATTATGCAGTCAGAGTGTTGTTTGTCTGTTATAGGAACATTATGCAGTCAGAGTGTTGTTTTTATAGGAACATCATGCAGTCAGAGTGTTGTTTGTCTGTTATGGGAACATTATGCAGTCAGAGTGTTGTTTGTCTGTTATAGGAACATCATGCAGTCAGAGTGTTGTTTGTCTGTTATAGGAACATAATGCAGTCAGAGTGTTGTTTGTCTGTTATAGGAACATCATGCAGTCAGAGTGTTGTTTGTCTGTTATGGGAACATCATGCAGTCAGAGTGTTGTTTGTCTGTTATGGGAACATTATGCAGTCAGAGTGTTGTTTGTCTGTTATGGGAACATTATGCAGTCAGAGTGTTGTTTGTCTGTTATAGGAACATTATGCAGTCAGAGTGTTGTTTGTCTGTTATGGGAACATCATGCAGTCAGAGTGTTGTTTTTATAGGAACATTATGCAGTCAGAGTGTTGTTTGTCTGTTATGGGAACATTATGCAGTCAGAGTGTTGTTTGTCTGTTATGGGAACATTATGCAGTCAGAGTGTTGTTTGTCTGTTATAGGAACATCATGCAGTCAGAGTGTTGTTTGTCTGTTATGGGAACATTATGCAGTCAGAGTGTTGTTTGTCTGTTATGGGAACATCATGCAGTCAGAGTGTTGTTTTTATAGGAACATCATGCAGTCAGAGTGTTGTTTGTCTGTTATGGGAACATTATGCAGTCAGAGTGTTGTTTGTCTGTTATGGGAACATTATGCAGTCAGAGTGTTTGTCTGTTATGGGAACATCATGCAGTCAGAGTGTTGTTTGTCTGTTATAGGAACATCATGCAGTCAGAGTGTTGTTTGTCTGTTATAGGAATATTATGCAGTCAGAGTGTTGTTTGTCTGTTATGGGAACATTATGCAGTCAGAGTGTTTGTCTGTTATGGGAACATCATGCAGTCAGAGTGTTGTTTGTCTGTTATTGGAACATTATGCAGTCAGAGTGTTGTTTGTCTGTTATAGGAACATTATGCAGTCAGAGTGTTGTTTGTCTGTTATAGGAACATTATGCAGTCAGAGTGTTGTTTGTCTGTTATAGGAACATTATGCAGTCAGAGTGTTGTTTGTCTGTTATAGGAACATCATGCAGTCAGAGTGTTGTTTTTATAGGAACATCATGCAGTCAGAGTGTTGTTTATCTGTTATGGGAACATTATGCAGTCAGAGTGTTGTTTATCTGTTATAGGAACATCATGCAGTCAGAGTGTTGTTTGTCTGTTATGGGAACATTATGCAGTCAGAGTGTTGTTTGTCTGTTATAGGAACATTATGCAGCCAGAGTGTTGTTTGTCTCTTATAGGAACATTATGCAGTCAGAGTGTTGTTTGTCTGTTATGGGAACATCATGCAGCCAGAGTGTTGTTTGTCTCTTATAGGAACATCATGCAGTCAGAGTGTTGTTTGTCTGTTATGGGAACATCATGCAGTCAGAGTGTTGTTTGTCTGTTATGGGAACATTATGCACTCGGTCTCTACCTCGCTACACTGGCTAGCCTTTATATCTGTCACTACCTAGCTACACTGGCTAGCCTTTATGGCTGTCACCACCTAGCTACACTGGCTAGCCTTTATATCTGTCACTACCTAGCTACACTGGCTAGCCTTTATGGCTGTCACCACCTAGCTACACTGGCTAGCCTTTATATCTGTCACTACCTAGCTACACTGGCTAGCCTTTATGTCTGTCACTACCTAGCTACACTGGCTAGCCTTTATGTCTGTCACTACCTAGCTACACTGGCTAGCCTTTATGGCTGTCACTACCTAGCTACGCTGGCTAGCCTTTATGGCTGTCACTACCTAGCTACACTGGCTAGCCTTTATGGCTGTCACTACCTAGCTACACTGGCTAGCCTTTATATCTGTCACTACCTAGCTACGCTGGCTAGCCTTTATATCTGTCACTACCTAGCTACGCTGGCTAGCCTTTATGTCTGTCACTACCTAGCTACACTGGCTAGCCTTTATGTCTGTCACTACCTAGCTACGCTGGCTAGCCTTTATGGCTGTCACTACCTAGCTACACTGGCTAGCCTTTATGGCTGTCACTACCTAGCTACACTGGCTAGCCTTTATGGCTGTCACTACCTAGCTACACTGGCTAGCCTTTATGGCTGTCACTACCTAGCTACACTGGTTAGCCTTTATGGCTGTCACTACCTAGCTACACTGGTTAGCCTTTATAGCTGTCACTACCTAGCTACACTGGCTAGCCTTTATGGCTGTCACTACCTAGCTACACCGGCTAGCCTTTATGGCTGTCACTACCTAGCTACACTGGCTAGCCTTTATGTCTGTCACTACCTAGCTACACTGGCTAGCCTTTATGGCTGTCACTACCTAGCTACGCTGGCTAGCCTTTATGGCTGTCACTACCTAGCTACACTGGCTAGCCTTTATGTCTGTCACTACCTAGCTACACTGGCTAGCCTTTATGGCTGTCACCACCTAGCTACACTGGCTAGCCTTTATATCTGTCACCACCTAGCTACACTGGCTAATGGCTCATTTTATTGTATTTTTGTTTTCTCATCACTCCTATCAGGAGATGAAGTCAGTTGAGTTGGGACCATCCTTACCTGAGGGCTAGGGTTATCTCTATGGCGCCCAGTATGTAGGTCTGTCCCACTGAGTTGGGGACCATCCTTACCTGAGGGCTAGGGGTTATCTCTATGGCGCCCAGTATGTAGGTCTGTCCCACTGAGTTGGGACCATCCTTACCTGAGGGCTAGGGTTATCTCTATGGCGCCCAGTATGTAGGTCTGTCCCACTGAGTTGGGGACCATCCTTACCTGAGGGCTAGGGTTATCTCTATGGCGCCCAGTATGTAGGTCTGTCCCACTGAGTTGGGGACCATCCTTACCTGAGGGCTAGGGTTATCTCTATGGCGCCCAGTATGTAGGTCTGTCCCACTGAGTTGGGACCATCCTTACCTGAGGGCTAGGGTTATCTCTATGGCGCCCAGTATGTAGGTCTGTCCCACTGAGTTGGGACCATCCTTACCTGAGGGCTAGGGTTATCTCTATGGCGCCCAGTATGTAGGTCTGTCCCACTGAGTTGGGGACCATCCTTACCTGAGGGCTAGGGTTATCTCTATGGCGCCCAGTATGTAGGTCTGTCCCACTGAGTTGGGGACCATCCTTACCTGAGGGCTAGGGTTATCTCTATGGCGCCCAGTATGTAGGTCTGTCCCACTGAGTTGGGACCATCCTTACCTGAGGGCTAGGGTTATCTCTATGGCGCCCAGTATGTAGGTCTGTCCCACTGAGTTGGGGACCATCCTTACCTGAGGGCTAGGGTTATCTCTATGGCGCCCAGTATGTAGGTCTGTCCCACTGAGTTGGGGACCATCCTTACCTGAGGGCTAGGGTTATCTCTATGGCGCCCAGTATGTAGGTCTGTCCCACTGAGTTGGGGACCATCCTTACCTGAGGGCTAGGGTTATCTCTATGGCGCCCAGTATGTAGGTCTGTCCCACTGAGTTGGGGACCATCCTTACCTGAGGGCTAGGGTTATCTCTATGGCGCCCAGTATGTAGGTCTGTCCCACTGAGTTGGGGACCATCCTTACCTGAGGGCTAGGGTTATCTCTATGGCGCCCAGTATGTAGGTCTGTCCCACTGAGTTGGGACCATCCTTACCTGAGGGCTAGGGTTATCTCTATGGCGCCCAGTATGTAGGTCTGTCCCACTGAGTTGGGGACCATCCTTACCTGAGGGCTAGGGTTATCTCTATGGCGCCCAGTATGTAGGTCTGTCCCACTGAGTTGGGGACCATCCTTACCTGAGGGCTAGGGTTATCTCTATGGCGCCCAGTATGTAGGTCTGTCCCACTGAGTTGGGGACCATCCTTACCTGAGGGCTAGGGTTATCTCTATGGCGCCCAGTATGTAGGTCTGTCCCACTGAGTTGGGACCATCCTTACCTGAGGGCTAGGGTTATCTCTATGGCGCCCAGTATGTAGGTCTGTCCCACTGAGTTGGGGACCAACCTTACCTGAGGGCTAGGGTTATCTCTATGGCGCCCAGTATGTAGGTCTGTCCCACTGAGTTGGGGACCATCCTTACCTGAGGGCTAGGGTTATCTCTATGGCGCCCAGTATGTAGGTCTGTCCCACTGAGTTGGGGACCATCCTTACCTGAGGGCTAGGGTTATCTCTATGGCGCCCAGTATGTAGGTCTGTCCCACTGAGTTGGGACCATCCTTACCTGAGGGCTAGGGTTATCTCTATGGCGCCCAGTATGTAGGTCTGTCCCACGGAGAGTCGTCTGTTCTTTCCACCAGTTGATTGGTCTCTGTGCGTGACAGGAGCTGAGTTGAAGGATGAATTGTTTTTTAGTAGCGCTGTAAAAGTTGATATAATTTACTTGAAACGAAAGTCTACTGAAGTCGCATGTCTTTCTTGGCTATTTACACATGTTTTGTTCACAAGCTAGGTTTTATTTAAATGGTTTTGCGTTTCAACTGCTAGCTAGGGAAGAGAAGCAACGCTGATGCTGGTCCCGTGTGGCTCAGTTGGTAGAGCATGGTGTTTGCAATGCCAGGGTTGTGGGTTCGATTCCCACGGGGGACCAGTACGGAGAAAAAATGACTACTGTAAATCGCTCTGGATAAGAGCGTCTGATAAATGACTAAAATGTAAATGTACCGTAATTTCCGGGCTATTAAGCCCACCTGAATATCAGCCGCACCCACTGAATTTTTACAAAATTATTATTCTGAACATAAATAAGCCGCACATGTCTGTAAGCCGCAGGTGCCTAACCGGTACATTGAAACAAATTAACTTTACACAGGCTTTACCGAAACACGGCTTGTAACAAAAAATAAATAGGCTTTAAACGAAACACAGCTTGTAACAAAAAATAAAAAATGAGCAGTAAGCTTTAGTTGTCTTTTTGCACTGAGTCAATTCCTCACGCTGCTGTTTCCAACGTCTTATCATCGACTCATTAAGACCAAGCTCCCGTGCAGCAGCTCTATTTCCTTTTCCAACAGCCAGATCAATCGCCTTCAACTTGAAAGCTGCATCATATGCATTTCTCCGTGTCTTTGCCATGATGAGGGTGACAAAATGACTACCGTAATCAGAATGATGGGAAGTTTGAGAGCGCTCGATTTAATCTAAACAGTAAACAAAAAAAGTTGTTTGACCTTAATAACCCGTTCGGCAATTTCATTGGTCTAATGAAAGCTTCATGCCGCCAAAAAACTGTGTGTTTTTTTTGGAGAAAAAAAAATTGAAAAGCGGGAAAAATCCATATATTAGCCGCGTCGTTGTTTAAGCCGCGAGGTTCAAATCCTGGGGGAAAAAAAGTTGCGGCTTATAGTCCGGAATTTACGTTTAGTCAGACTAAATCTCACAGGAACAAACATGAGTCTAGTCGCGTTACCACGGCAACCACCCGCTCTTAAAGGGGCAGGTTACTTTTTATTTTCAGCTTACAAAAAAATGTACCTTAAACAATATACCACATTTACTTCTTATTAGTAATACATGTACTGTTTTTTAGAAACATTACAAATCATGCTCATGTGTTTTTTTATTGTTGTGTTGGTGTAAATTTTTAGCGGGGGGGGTTAGGGTTAGAGTTAGGGTTAGGGTTAGGGTTTTTAAATCTACCTGCCCACAGTGACTGGTGGTCCAAAAACATTTATTTTAGTCCCTTATATACACAATAAAATCGATCGTATGCACTGAGCTTGTCTGATGCTTTAAGCGCACTGTGGAGAGACAAGACGTCTCTCTCCTCACCTGCTGCGGCAAGCAGACACCAGCAATACAGCAGAGTAGTGTTTCTTCAGCATGTCCCTTTGGTGCTGAAGCTACAGACATTTCTACTTTGCTTGTTGTTTCTCTGACCCGAATAGTTTTGGTTATTGAAAAGAAAAGAAAAGATATTCCCTATTCCCTCAACCCTTGCTCTCTTTACAGGAAACCTGTACGCATACACATTCACATTGACCAGTAAGGGTCTGACCCTATAGCCCAATCATAATCACATTAAGGGTCCTATAGCCCAATCATAATCACATTAAGGGTCCTATAGCCCAATCATAATCACATTAAGGGTCCTATAGCCAATCATAATCACAGTAAGGGTCCTATAGCCAATCATAATCACAGTAAGGGTCCTATAGCCCAATCATAATCACAGTAAGGGTCCTATAGCCCAATCATAATCACAGTAAGGGTCCTATAGCCCAATCATAATCACATTAAGGGTCCTATAGCCAATCATAATCACAGTAAGGGTCCTATAGCCAATCATAATCACATTAAGGGTCCTATAGCCAATCATAATCACAGTGAGGGTCCTATAGCCAATCATAATCACAGTAAAGTCAGTGGTGTGTGGAAGAAGACGCGTGACATAGTTGTGGAAACTACTGGAGGTGAATAATTAGCAGGAAACAGGAAGAGCAGCAGGACTATTATGACTCGGGTGCTTTGAGATTACAATGTCCATTTTTATAAACAAACAATTCAATTATTAGTGAAGCAGAGAGTCTAGTCGGTTCTCCAATACTAATTCAATTATTAGTCTACCAGAGAGTCTAGTCTGTTCTCCAATACTAATTCAATTATTAGTCTACCAGAGAGTCTAGTCTGTTCTCCAATACTAATTCAATTATTAGTGAACCAGGGAGTCTGTTCTACAATACTAATTCAATTATTAGTGAAGCAGGGAGTCTATTCTTCAATACTAATTCAATTATTAGTGAAGCAGAGAGTCTAGTCGGTTCTACAATACTAATTCAATTATTAGTCTACCAGAGAGTCTAGTCTATTCTCCAATACTAATTCAATTATTAGTCTACCAGAGAGTCTAGTCTATTCTCCAATACTAATTCAATTATTAGTGAAGCAGGGAGTCTAGTCTATTCTCCAATACTAATTCAATTATTAGTGAAGCAGGGAGTCTGTTCTACAATACTAATTCAATTATTAGTCTACCAGGGAGTCTAGTCTATTCTACAATACTAATTCAATTATTAGTGAAGCAGGGAGTCTATTCTTCAATACTAATTCAATTATGTCTACCAGAGAGTCTGTTCTAACGGGGGGGATGGTAAATATTTATTACTTTATTATAACTTTATTTCCGTCAAAGACTAAAAACAGTTGTCAGCAATTCACAGATGTTAAAACTAATAAGCTTTGATTTAGCGGCTCAGAACGAAGGACATGCCGAGAGTTTTGCAAAGCTGTCGTCAAGGCAAAGGGGTGGCTACTGTTGAAGAATATAAAAATATAAACAGTATTTTGATTTGTTCAACACTATTTTTTTGGGGGGTTTACTACCTGATTCCATATGTGTTATTTCATCGATTTGATCTCTTCACTATTATTCTACGATGTAGAAAATACGGTCTGTATTGCAGCCAAACGTAGCTGCTGCTGATGTTGGTATCTGTACTGATGGACGCAAAAGCCATGACAGGGAGACAGCTTGGAAGACGTTTTGGACACTACAGTGTAAATGGTTAACTTTTGTTAAATGCAAAAGGCCCCTGAACTCTGGTGTATTTTCTGCACTATGCAGTGATATGGGCAGCGACCATGTAATGCTTTTGTAACCGATGTGAAATGGCTAGTTAGTTTAGCGGTGGTGCGCGCTAATAGCGTTTCAATCGGTGACGTCACTCGCTCTGAGACCTTGAAGTAGGGTTTTCCCTTGCGTTGCAAGGGGCCGCGGCTTTTTGTGGCGCGATGGGTAACGACGCTTCGTGGGGTGTCAGTTGTTGATGTGTGCAGAGGGTCCCTGGTTCGAGCCCGGGTTGGGGCGAAGAGAGGGACGGAACCTACACTGTTACGCTTTTACAACAAGCTGGTTAATAAGGGGCAAAGTATTGACACATTTTTTTAAATTGAGAGACAAGCTTCAAATTTTCTTTACTGACCATAATTTTCGCTTGTCTGACCGCTTGAACGATGACTAGTTCCTGTTTTTCCTCGCCTGAATGATCTGAATCTAGGATTTACAGGGGCTCTCTGCAACTATATTCAATGGTACCCAGTGGTATATTTATTATATATTTAGCAGGTTAACCCAGTGGTATATTATATATTTAGCAGGTTAACCCAGTGGTATATTATATATTTAGCAGGTTAACCCAGTGGTATATTATATATTTAGCAGGTTAACCCAGTGATATATTATATATTTAGCAGGTTAACCCAGTGGTATATTATATATTTAGCAGGTTAACCCAGTGGTATATTTATTATATATTTAGCAGGTTAACCCAGTGGTATATTATATATTTAGCAGGTTAACCCAGTGGTATATTTATTATATATTTAGCAGGTTAACCCAGTGGTATATTATATATTTAGCAGGTTAACCCAGTGGTATATTATATATTTAGCAGGTTAACCCAGTGGTATATTATATATTTAGCAGGTTAACCCAGTGGTATATTTATTATATATTTAGCAGGTTAACCCAGTGGTATATTTATTATATATTTAGCAGGTTAACCCAGTGGTATATTATATATTTAGCAGGTTAACCCAGTGGTATATTATATATTTAGCAGGTTAACCCAGTGGTATATTATATATTTAGCAGGTTAACCCAGTGGTATATTATATATTTAGCAGGTTAACCCAGTGGTATATTATATATTTAGCAGGTTAACCCAGTGGTATATTATATATTTAGCAGGTTAACCCAGTGGTATATTATATATTTAGCAGGGTAACCCAGTGGTATATTTATTATATATTTAGCAGGTTAACCCAGTGATATATTATATATTTAGCAGGTTAACCCAGTGGTATATTATATATTTAGCTGGTTAACCCAGTGGTATATTTATTATATATTTAGCAGGTTAACCCAGTGGTATATTATATATTTAGCAGGTTAACCCAGTGATATATTATATATTTAGCAGGTTAACCCAGTGGTATATTTATTATATATTTAGCAGGTTAACCCAGTGGTATATTATATATTTAGCAGGTTAACCCAGTGGTATATTATATATTTAGCTGGTTAACCCAGTGGTATATTATATATTTAGCAGGTTAACCCAGTGGTATATTATATATTTAGCAGGTTAACCCAGTGGTATATTATATATTTAGCAGGTTAACCCAGTGGTATATTATATATTTAGCAGGTTAACCCAGTGGTATATTATATATTTAGCAGGTTAACCCAGTGGTATATTATATATTTAGCAGGTTAACCCAGTGGTATATTATATATTTAGCAGGTTAACCCAGTGGTATATTATATATTTAGCAGGTTAACCCAGTGGTATATTATATATTTAGTAGGTTAACCCAGTGGTATATTATATATTTAGCAGGTTAACCCAGTGGTATATTTATTATATATTTAGCAGGTTAACCCAGTGGTATATTTATTATATATTTAGCAGGTTAACCCAGTGGTATATTATATATTTAGCAGGTTAACCCAGTGGTATATATATTATATATTTAGCAGGTTAACCCAGTGGTATATTATATATTTAGCAGGTTAACCCAGTGGTATATTATATATTTAGCAGGTTAACCCAGTGATATATTATATATTTAGCAGGTTAACCCAGTGGTATATTATATATTTAGTAGGTTAACCCAGTGGTATATTATATATTTAGCAGGTTAACCCAGTGGTATATTTATTATATATTTAGCAGGTTAACCCAGTGGTATATTTATTATATATTTAGCAGGTTAACCCAGTGGTATATTATATATTTAGCAGGTTAACCCAGTGGTATATATATTATATATTTAGCAGGTTAACCCAGTGGTATATTATATATTTAGCAGGTTAACCCAGTGGTATATTTATTATATATTTAGCAGGTTAACCCAGTGGTATATTATATATTTAGCAGGTTAACCCAGTGGTATATTATATATTTAGCAGGTTAACCCAGTGGTATATTATATATTTAGCAGGTTAACCCAGTGGTATATTATATATTTAGCAGGTTAACCCAGTGGTATATTATATATTTAGTAGGTTAACCCAGTGGTATATTTATTATATATTTAGCAGGTTAACCCAGTGGTATATTTATTATATATTTAGCAGGTTAACCCAGTGGTATATTATATATTTAGTAGGTTAACCCAGTGGTATATTATATATTTAGCAGGTTAACCCAGTGGTATATTTATTATATATTTAGCAGGTTAACCCAGTGGTATATTTATTATATATTTAGCAGGTTAACCCAGTGGTATATTTATTATATATTTACCTGGTTAACCCAGTGGTATATTATATATTTAGCAGGTTAACCCAGTGGTATATTATATATTTAGCAGGTTAACCCAGTGGTATATTATATATTTAGCAGGTTAACCCAGTGGTATATTATATATTTAGTAGGTTAACCCAGTGGTATATTTATTATATATTTAGCAGGTTAACCCAGTGGTATATTATATATTTAGCAGGTTAACCCAGTGGTATATTATATATTTAGCAGGTTAACCCAGTGGTATATTTATTATATATTTAGCAGGTTAACCCAGTGGTATATTATATATTTAGCAGGTTAACCCAGTGGTATATTATATATTTAGCAGGTTAACCCAGTGGTATATTATATATTTAGCAGGTTAACCCAGTGGTATATTATATATTTAGTAGGTTAACCCAGTGGTATATTTATTATATATTTAGCAGGTTAACCCAGTGGTATATTATATATTTAGCAGGTTAACCCAGTGGTATATTATATATTTAGTAGGTTAACCCAGTGGTATATTTATTATATATTTAGCAGGTTAACCCAGTGGTATATTATATATTTAGCAGGTTAACCCAGTGGTATATTATATATTTAGTAGGTTAACCCAGTGGTATATTTATTATATATTTAGCAGGTTAACCCAGTGGTATATTATATATTTAGCAGGTTAACCCAGTGGTATATTTATTATATATTTAGCAGGTTAACCCAGTGGTATATTATATATTTAGCAGGTTAACCCAGTGGTATATTATATATTTAGCAGGTTAACCCAGTGGTATATTATATATTTAGCAGGTTAACCCAGTGGTATATTATATATTTAGCAGGTTAACCCAGTGGTATATTTATTATATATTTAGCAGGTTAACCCAGTGGTATATTTATTATATATTTAGCAGGTTAACCCAGTGGTATATTTATTATATATTTAGCAGGTTAACCCAGTGGTATATTATATATTTAGCAGGTTAACCCAGTGGTATATTTATTATATATTTAGCAGGTTAACCCAGTGGTATATTTATTATATATTTAGCAGGTTAACCCAGTGGTATATTTATTATATATTTAGCAGGTTAACCCAGTGGTATATTATATATTTAGCAGGTTAACCCAGTGGTATATTTATTATATATTTAGTAGGTTAAACCAGTGGTATATTTATTATATATTTAGCAGGTTAACCCAGTGGTATATTATATATTTAGCAGGTTAACCCAGTGGTATATTTATTATATATTTAGCAGGTTAACCCAGTGGTATATTTATTATATATTTAGCAGGTTAACCCAGTGGTATATTTATTATATATTTAGTAGGTTAACCCAGTGGTATATTTATTATATATTTAGCAGGTTAACCCAGTGGTATATTATATATTTAGCAGGTTAACCCAGTGGTATATTTATTATATATTTAGCAGGTTAACCCAGTGGTATATTTATTATATATTTAGCAGGTTAACCCAGTGGTATATTTATTATATATTTAGCAGGTTAACCCAGTGGTATATTATATATTTAGCAGGTTAACCCAGTGGTATATTTATTATATATTTAGCAGGTTAACCCAGTGGTATATTATATATTTAGCAGGTTAACCCAGTGGTATATTTATTATATATTTAGCAGGTTAACCCAGTGGTATATTTATTATATATTTAGCAGGTTAACCCAGTGGTATATTATATATTTAGCAGGTTAACCCAGTGGTATATTTATTATATATTTAGCAGGTTAACCCAGTGGTATATTATATATTTAGCAGGTTAACCCAGTGGTATATTATATATTTAGCAGGTTAACCCAGTGGTATATTATATATTTAGCAGGTTAACCCAGTGGTATATTTATTATATATTTAGCAGGTTAACCCAGTGGTATATTTATTATATATCTAGCAGGTTAACCCAGTGGTATATTTATTATATATTTAGCAGGTTAACCCAGTGGTATATTTATTATATATTTAGCAGGTTAACCCAGTGGTATATTTATTATATATTTAGCAGGTTAACCCAGTGGTATATTTATTATATATTTAGCAGGTTAACCCAGTGGTATATTATATATTTAGCAGGTTAACCCAGTGGTATATAATATATTTAGCAGGTTAACCCAGTGGTAGATTTATTATATATTTAGCAGGTTAACCCAGTGTTATATTTATTATATATCTAGCAGGTTAACCCAGTGGTATATTTATTATATATTTAGCAGGTTAACCCAGTGGTATATTTATTATATATTTAGTAGGTTAACCCAGTGGTATATTATATATTTAGCAGGTTAACCCAGTGGTATATTTATTATATATTTAGTAGGTTAACCCAGTGGTATATTTATTATATATTTAGCAGGTTAACCCAGTGGTATATTTATTATATATTTAGCAGGTTAACCCAGTGGTATATTTATTATATATTTAGCAGGTTAACCCAGTGGTATATTTATTATATATTTAGCAGGTTAACCCAGTGGTATATTTATTATATATTTAGCAGGTTAACCCAGTGGTATATTATATATTTAGCAGGTTAACCCAGTGGTATATTTATTATATATTTAGCAGGTTAACCCAGTGGTATATTTATTATATATTTAGCAGGTTAACCCAGTGGTATATTATATATTTAGCAGGTTAACCCAGTGGTATATTATATATTTAGCAGGTTAACCCAGTGGTATATTATATATTTAGCAGGTTAACCCAGTGGTATATTTATTATATATTTAGCAGGTTAACCCAGTGGTGTATTATATATTTAGCAGGTTAACCCAGTGGTATATTTATTATATATTTAGCAGGTTAACCCAGTGGTATATTATATATTTAGCAGGTTAACCCAGTGGTATATTTATTATATATTTAGCAGGTTAACCCAGTGGTATATTATATATTTAGCAGGTTAACCCAGTGGTATATTTATTATATATTTAGCAGGTTAACCCAGTGGTATATTTATTATATATTTAGCAGGTTAACCCAGTGGTATATTTATTATATATTTAGCAGGTTAACCCAGTGGTATATTATATATTTAGCAGGTTAACCCAGTGGTATATTATATATTTAGCAGGTTAACCCAGTGTTATATTTATTATATATTTAGCAGGTTAACCCAGTGGTATATTTATTATATATTTAGCAGGTTAACCCAGTGGTATATTATATATTTAGCAGGTTAACCCAGTGGTATATTATATATTTAGCAGGTTAACCCAGTGGTATATTTATTATATATTTAGCAGGTTAACCCAGTGGTATATTTATTATATATTTAGCAGGTTAACCCAGTGGTATATTATATATTTAGCAGGTTAACCCAGTGGTATATTTATTATATATTTAGCAGGTTAACCCAGTGGTATATTATATATTTAGCAGGTTAACCCAGTGGTATATATATTATATATTTAGCAGGTTAACCCAGTGGTATATTATATATTTAGCAGGTTAACCCAGTGGTATATTTATTATATATTTAGCAGGTTAACCCAGTGGTATATTTATTATATATTTAGCAGGTTAACCCAGTGGTATATTTATTATATATTTAGCAGGTTAACCCAGTGGTATATTATATATTTAGCAGGTTAACCCAGTGGTATATTTATTATATATTTTGCAGGGTAACCCAGTGGTATATTTATTATATATTTAGCAGGTTAACCCAGTGGTATATTATATATTTAGCAGGTTAACCCAGTGGTATATTATATATTTAGCAGGTTAACCCAGTGGTATATTATATATTTAGCAGGTTAACCCAGTGGTATATTATATATTTAGCAGGTTAACCCAGTGGTATATTTATTATATATTTAGCAGGTTAACCCAGTGGTATATTTATTATATATTTAGCAGGTTAACCCAGTGGTATATTTATTATATATTTAGCAGGTTAACCCAGTGGTATATTATATATTTAGTAGGTTAACCCAGTGGTATATTATATATTTAGCAGGTTAACCCAATGGTATATTTATTATATATTTAGCAGGTTAACCCAGTGGTATATTTATTATATATTTAGCAGGTTAACCCAGTGGTATATTTATTATATATTTAGCAGGTTAACCCAGTGGTATATTATATATTTAGTAGGTTAACCCAGTGGTAGATTTATTATATATTTAGCAGGTTAACCCAGTGGTATATTTATTATATATTTAGCAGGTTAACCCAGTGGTATATTATATATTTAGCAGGTTAACCCAATGGTATATTTATTATATATTTAGCAGGTTAACCCAGTGGTATATTTATTATATATTTAGCAGGTTAACCCAGTGGTATATTTATTATATATTTAGCAGGTTAACCCAGTGGTATATTTATTATATATTTAGTAGGTTAACCCAGTGGTATATTTATTATATATTTAGCAGGTTAACCCAGTGGTATATTATATATTTAGCAGGTTAACCCAGTGGTATATTTATTATATATTTAGCAGGTTAACCCAGTGGTATATTATATATTTAGCAGGTTAACCCAATGGTATATTTATTATATATTTAGCAGGTTAACCCAGTGGTATATTATATATTTAGCAGGTTAACCCAGTGTTATATTATATATTTAGCAGGTTAACCCAGTGGTATATTTATTATATATTTAGCAGGTTAACCCAGTGGTATATTTATTATATATTTAGCAGGTTAACCCAGTGGTATATTATATATTTAGTAGGTTAACCCAGTGGTATATTTATTATATATTTAGCAGGTTAACCCAGTGGTATATTATATATTTAGCAGGTTAACCCAGTGGTATATTTATTATATATTTAGCAGGTTAACCCAATGGTATATTTATTATATATTTAGCAGGTTAACCCAGTGGTATATTTATTATATATTTAGCAGGTTAACCCAGTGGTATATTTATTATATATTTAGCAGGTTAACCCAGTGGTATATTATATATTTAGCAGGTTAACCCAGTGGTATATTATATATTTAGCAGGTTAACCCAGTGGTATATTTATTATATCTTTAGCAGGTTAACCCAGTGGTATATTTATTATATATTTAGCAGGTTAACCCAGTGGTATATATATTATATATTTAGCAGGTTAACCCAGTGTTATATTATATATTTAGCAGGTTAACCCAGTGGTATATTTATTATATATTTAGCAGGTTAACCCAGTGGTATATTTATTATATATTTAGCAGGTTAACCCAGTGGTATATTATATATTTAGCAGGTTAACCCAGTGGTATATTTATTATATATTTAGCAGGTTAACCCAGTGGTATATTTATTATATATTTAGTAGGTTAACCCAGTGGTATATTTATTATATATTTAGCAGGTTAACCCAGTGGTATATTTATTATATATTTAGCAGGTTAACCCAGTGGTATATTATATATTTAGCAGGTTAACCCAGTGGTATATTATATATTTAGCAGGTTAACCCAGTGGTATTTTTATTATATATTTAGCAGGTTAACCCAGTGGTATATTATATATTTAGTAGGTTAACCCAGTGGTATATTTATTATATATTTAGCAGGTTAACCCAGTGGTATATTTATTATATATTTAGCAGGTTAACCCAGTGGTATATTATATATTTAGCAGGGTAACCCAGTGGTATATTTATTATATATTTAGCAGGTTAACCCAGTGGTATATTTATTATATATTTAGCAGGTTAACCCAGTGGTATATTTATTATATATTTAGCAGGTTAACCCAGTGGTATATTTATTATATATTTAGCTGGTTAACCCAGTGGTATATTATATATTTAGCAGGTTAACCCAGTGGTATATTTATTATATATTTAGCAGGTTAACCCAGTGGTATATTATATATTTAGCAGGTTAACCCAATGGTATATTTATTATATATTTAGCAGGTTAACCCAGTGGTATATTATATATTTAGCAGGTTAACCCAGTGTTATATTATATATTTAGCAGGTTAACCCAGTGGTATATTTATTATATATTTAGCAGGTTAACCCAGTGGTATATTATATATTTAGCAGGTTAACCCAGTGGTATATTTATTATATATTTAGCAGGTTAACCCAGTGGTATATTTATTATATATTTAGCAGGTTAACCCAGTGGTATATTATATATTTAGTAGGTTAACCCAGTGGTATATTTATTATATATTTAGCAGGTTAACCCAGTGGTATATTATATATTTAGCAGGTTAACCCAGTGGTATATTTATTATATATTTAGCAGGTTAACCCAATGGTATATTTATTATATATTTAGCAGGTTAACCCAGTGGTATATTTATTATATATTTAGCAGGTTAACCCAGTGGTATATTTATTATATATTTAGCAGGTTAACCCAGTGGTATATTATATATTTAGCAGGTTAACCCAGTGGTATATTTATTATATATTTAGCAGGTTAACCCAGTGGTATATTTATTATATATTTAGCAGGTTAACCCAGTGGTATATTTATTATATATTTAGCAGGTTAACCCAGTGATATATTATATATTTAGTAGGTTAACCCAGTGGTATATTTATTATATATTTAGCAGGTTAACCCAGTGGTATATTTATGATATATTTAGCAGGTTAACCCAGTGGTATATTTATTATATATTTAGCAGGTTAACCCAGTGGTATATGTATTATATATTTAGCAGGTTAACCCAGTGGTATATTTATTATATATTTAGCAGGTTAACCCAGTGGTATATTTATTATATATTTAGCAGGTTAACCCAGTGTTATATTATATATTTAGCAGGTTAACCCAGTGGTATATTATATATTTAGCAGGTTAACCCAGTGGTATATTTATTATATATTTAGCAGGTTAACCCAATGGTATATTTATTATATATTTAGCAGGTTAACCCAGTGGTATATTATATATTTAGCAGGTTAACCCAGTGGTATATTTATTATATATTTAGCAGGTTAACCCAGTGGTATATTATATATTTAGCAGGTTAACCCAGTGGTATATTATATATTTAGCAGGTTAACCCAGTGGTATATTTATTATATATTTAGCAGGTTAACCCAGTGGTATATTTATTATATATTTAGCAGGTTAACCCAATGGTATATTTATTATATATTTAGCAGGTTAACCCAGTGGTATATTATATATTTAGCAGGTTAACCCAGTGGTATATTATATATTTAGCAGGTTAACCCAGTGGTATATTTATTATATATTTAGCAGGTTAACCCAGTGGTATATTATATATTTAGCAGGTTAACCCAGTGGTATATTTATTATATATTTTGCAGGTTAACCCAGTGGTATATTATATATTTAGTAGGTTAACCCAGTGGTATATTTATTATATATTTAGCAGGTTAACCCAGTGGTATATTTATTATATATTTAGCAGGTTAACCCAGTGGTATATTATATATTTAGCAGGTTAACCCAGTGGTATATTATATATTTAGCAGGTTAACCCAGTGGTATATTTATTATATATTTAGCAGGTTAACCCAGTGGTATATTTATTATATATTTAGCAGGTTAACCCAGTGGTATATTATATATTTAGCAGGTTAACCCAGTGGTATATTATATATTTAGCAGGTTAACCCAGTGGTATATTTATTATATATTTAGCAGGTTAACCCAGTGGTATATTATATATTTAGCAGGTTAACCCAATGGTATATTTATTATATATTTAGCAGGTTAACCCAGTGGTATATTTATTATATATTTAGCAGGTTAACCCAGTGGTATATTATATATTTAGTAGGTTAACCCAGTGGTATATTTATTATATATTTAGCAGGTTAACCCAGTGGTATATTTATTATATATTTAGCAGGTTAACCCAGTGGTATATATATTATATATTTAGTAGGTTAACCCAGTGGTATATTATATATTTAGCAGGTTAACCCAGTGGTATATTTATTATATATTTTGCAGGTTAACCCAGTGGTATATTATATATTTAGCAGGTTAACCCAGTGGTATATTTATTATATATTTTGCAGGTTAACCCAGTGGTATATTATATATTTAGTAGGTTAACCCAGTGGTATATTTATTATATATTTAGCAGGTTAACCCAGTGGTATATTTATTATATATTTAGCAGGTTAACCCAGTGGTATATTATATATTTAGTAGGTTAACCCAGTGGTATATTTATTATATATTTAGCAGGTTAACCCAGTGGTATATTATATATTTAGCAGGTTAACCCAGTGGTATATTATATATTTAGCAGGTTAACCCAGTGGTTTATTATATATTTAGCAGGTTAACCCAGTGGTATATTATATATATATTTAGCAGGTTAACCCAGTGGTATATTTATTATATATTTAGCAGGTTAACCCAGTGGTATATTTATTATATATTTAGCAGGTTAACCCAGTGGTATATTTATTATATATTTAGCAGGTTAACCCAGTGGTATATTTATTATATATTTAGCAGGTTAACCCAGTGGTATATTTATTATATATTTAGCAGGTTAACCCAGTGGTATATTTATTATATATTTAGCAGGTTAACCCAATGGTATATTTATTATATATTTAGCAGGTTAACCCAGTGGTATATTATATATTTAGCAGGTTAACCCAGTGGTATATTTATTATATATTTAGCAGGTTAACCCAGTGGTATATTTATTATATATTTAGCAGGTTAACCCAATGGTATATTTATTATATATTTAGCAGGTTAACCCAGTGGTATATTTATTATATATTTAGCAGGTTAACCCAGTGGTATATTATATATTTAGTAGGTTAACCCAGTGGTATATTTATTATATATTTAGCAGGTTAACCCAGTGGTATATTATATATTTAGCAGGTTAACCCAGTGGTATATTATATATTTAGCAGGTTAACCCAGTGGTTTATTATATATTTAGCAGGTTAACCCAGTGGTATATTTATTATATATTTAGCAGGTTAACCCAGTGGTATATTATATATTTAGCAGGTTAACCCAGTGGTATATTTATTATATATTTAGCAGGTTAACCCAGTGGTATATTATATATTTAGTAGGTTAACCCAGTGGTATATTATATATTTAGCAGGTTAACCCAGTGGTATATTATATATTTAGCAGGGTAACCCGATGGTATATTTAGCTGGTTGTGATGAATGTTTTATCCTGGGGGCCGAATGCAGGGCAGCTATTAAATATGTATATCTGCCACAGTCATGACCTTCCGGCATATCAACCAGTCATCAATGAATTAACATGATTCAGTTACATAATGCTCTCTGACAACACAACACTCTCACCATCACAACACAACACTCTCACCATCACAACACCACACACTCACCAACACAACACACTCACCAACACACTCACCATCACAACACAACACTCTCACCATCACAACACAACACTCTCACCATCACAACACAACACACTCACCATCACAACACAACACTCTCACCATCACAACACAACACTCTCACCATCACAACACCACACACTCACCATCACAACACACTCACCAACACACTCACCATCACAACACAACACAACACTCTCACCATCACAACACAACACTCTCACCATCACAACACCACACACTCACCATCACAACACACTCACCATCACAACACAACACACTCACCATCACACTCACCATCACAACACTCTCACCATCACAACACAACACTCTCACCATCACAACACAACACACTCACCATCACAACACCACACACTCACCACCACAACACAACACACTCACCAACACAACACCAACACACTCACCAACACACTCACCAACACACTCACCATCACATCACAACACACTCACCACCACAACACCACACACTCACTCACCAACACAACACACTCACCAACACACTCACCATCACAACACAACACACTCACCAACACACTCACCAACACACTCACCAACACACTCACCAACACACTCACCACCACACTCACCAACACACTCACCACCACACTCACCAACACACTCACCAACACAACACCAACACACTCTCCAACACACTCACCAACACACTCACCAACACACTCACCACACACTCACCACCACAACACCACACACTCACCATCACAACACACTCACCATCACAACACAACACACTCACCATCACACTCACCATCACAACACTCTCACCATCACAACACAACACTCTCACCATCACAACACAACACACTCACCATCACAACACCACACACTCACCACCACAACACCACACACTCACCATCACAACACACTCACCATCACAACACAACACACTCACCATCACACTCACCATCACAACACTCTCACCATCACAACACAACACTCTCACCATCACAACACAACACACTCACCATCACAACACCACACACTCACCACCACAACACAACACACTCACCAACACAACACCAACACACTCACCAACACACTCACCATCACATCACAACACACTCACCAACACACTCACCACCACACTCACCAACACACTCACCACCACACTCACCAACACACTCACCAACACAACACACTCACCAACACACTCACCAACACACTCACCAACACACTCACCAACACACTCACCACCACACTCACCAACACACTCACCACCACACTCACCAACACACTCACCAACACAACACCAACACACTCTCCAACACACTCACCAACACACTCACCAACACACTCACCATCACACTCACCATCACACTCACCAACACACTCACCAACACACTCACCAACACACTCACCATCACACTCACCAACACACTCACCAACACACTCACCAACACACTCACCAACACACTCACCACCACACTCACCATCACACTCACCACACACTCACCACCACACTCACCAACACACTCACCAACACACTCACCATCACACTCACCAACACAACACCAACACACTCACCAACACACTCACCAACACACTCACCAACACACTCACCACCACACTCACCACCACACTCACAAACACACTCACCAACACACTCACCAACACACTCACCAACACACTCACCATCACACTCACCAACACACTCACCACCACACTCACCAACACACTCACCAACACAACACCAACACAACACCATCACACTCACCAACACACTCACCAACACACTCACCATCACACTCACCAACACACTCACCATCACACTCACCAACACACTCACCAACACACTCACCAACACAACACCATCACACTCACCATCACACTCACCAACACACTCACCAACACACTCACCACAACACCACACACTCACTCACCAACACAACACACTCACCAACACACTCACCATCACAACACAACACACTCACCAACACACTCACCAACACACTCACCAACACACTCACCAACACACTCACCACCACACTCACCAACACACTCACCACCACACTCACCAACACACTCACCAACACAACACCAACACACTCTCCAACACACTCACCAACACACTCACCAACACACTCACCACACACTCACCACCACAACACCACACACTCACCATCACAACACACTCACCATCACAACACAACACACTCACCATCACACTCACCATCACAACACTCTCACCATCACAACACAACACTCTCACCATCACAACACCACACACTCACCATCACAACACCACACACTCACCACCACAACACCACACACTCACCATCACAACACACTCACCATCACAACACAACACACTCACCATCACACTCACCATCACAACACTCTCACCATCACAACACAACACTCTCACCATCACAACACAACACACTCACCATCACAACACCACACACTCACCACCACAACACAACACACTCACCAACACAACACCAACACACTCACCAACACACTCACCATCACATCACAACACACTCACCAACACACTCACCACCACACTCACCAACACACTCACCACCACACTCACCAACACACTCACCAACACAACACACTCACCAACACACTCACCAACACACTCACCAACACACTCACCAACACACTCACCACCACACTCACCAACACACTCACCACCACACTCACCAACACACTCACCAACACCAACACACTCTCCAACACACTCACCAACACACTCACCAACACACTCACCATCACACTCACCATCACACTCACCAACACACTCACCAACACACTCACCAACACACTCACCATCACACTCACCAACACACTCACCAACACACTCACCAACACACTCACCAACACACTCACCACCACACTCACCATCACACTCACCACACACTCACCACCACACTCACCAACACACTCACCAACACACTCACCATCACACTCACCAACACAACACCAACACACTCACCAACACACTCACCAACACACTCACCAACACACTCACCACCACACTCACCACCACACTCACAAACACACTCACCAACACACTCACCAACACACTCACCAACACACTCACCATCACACTCACCAACACACTCACCACCACACTCACCAACACACTCACCAACACAACACCAACACAACACCATCACACTCACCAACACACTCACCAACACACTCACCACACACTCACCAACACACTCACCATCACACTCACCAACACACTCACCAACACACTCACCAACACAACACCATCACACTCACCATCACACTCACCAACACACTCACCAACACACTCACCACAACAACACCAACACACTCACAAACACAACACACTCACCAACACACTCACCAACACACTCACCATCACACTCACCAACACACTCACCACCACACTCACCAACACACTCACCAACACACTCACCAACACACTCACCACAACACCACCACACTCACCAACACACTCACCAACACACTCACCACCACACTCACCAACACACTCACCACCACACTCACCAACACACTCACCAACACACTCACCAACACAACACCAACACACTCACCACCACACTCACCACCACACTCACCAACACACTCACCATCACACTCACCACCACACTCACCAACACACTCACCATCACACTCACCACCACACTCACCAACACACTCACCAACACACTCACCATCACAACACCAACACACTCACCAACACAACACCAACACACTCACCAACACACTCACCACCACACTCACCATCACACTCACCAACACACTCACCAACACAACACACTCACCAACACACTCACTAACACACTCACCATCACACTCACCAACACACTCACCACCACACTCACCAACACACTCACCAACACACTCACCACCACACTCACCAACACACTCACCACCACACTCACCAACACACTCACCAACACACTCACCAACACAACACCAACACACTCACTAACACACTCACTAACACACTCACCATCGCACTCACCAACACACTCACCACCACACTCACCAACACACTCACCAACACACTCACCAACACACTCACCACCACACTCACCAACACACTCACCACCACACTCACCAACACACTCACCAACACAACACCAACACACTCTCCAACACACTCACCAACACACTCACCAACACACTCACCACACACTCACCACCACAACACCACACACTCACCATCACAACACACTCACCATCACAACACAACACACTCACCATCACACTCACCATCACAACACTCTCACCATCACAACACAACACTCTCACCATCACAACACCACACACTCACCATCACAACACCACACACTCACCACCACAACACCACACACTCACCATCACAACACACTCACCATCACAACACAACACACTCACCATCACACTCACCATCACAACACTCTCACCATCACAACACAACACTCTCACCATCACAACACAACACACTCACCATCACAACACCACACACTCACCACCACAACACAACACACTCACCAACACAACACCAACACACTCACCAACACACTCACCATCACATCACAACACACTCACCAACACACTCACCACCACACTCACCAACACACTCACCACCACACTCACCAACACACTCACCAACACAACACACTCACCAACACACTCACCAACACACTCACCAACACACTCACCAACACACTCACCACCACACTCACCAACACACTCACCACCACACTCACCAACACACTCACCAACACCAACACACTCTCCAACACACTCACCAACACACTCACCAACACACTCACCATCACACTCACCATCACACTCACCAACACACTCACCAACACACTCACCAACACACTCACCATCACACTCACCAACACACTCACCAACACACTCACCAACACACTCACCAACACACTCACCACCACACTCACCATCACACTCACCACACACTCACCACCACACTCACCAACACACTCACCAACACACTCACCATCACACTCACCAACACAACACCAACACACTCACCAACACACTCACCAACACACTCACCAACACACTCACCACCACACTCACCACCACACTCACAAACACACTCACCAACACACTCACCAACACACTCACCAACACACTCACCATCACACTCACCAACACACTCACCACCACACTCACCAACACACTCACCAACACAACACCAACACAACACCATCACACTCACCAACACACTCACCAACACACTCACCACACACTCACCAACACACTCACCATCACACTCACCAACACACTCACCAACACACTCACCAACACAACACCATCACACTCACCATCACACTCACCAACACACTCACCAACACACTCACCACAACAACACCAACACACTCACAAACACAACACACTCACCAACACACTCACCAACACACTCACCATCACACTCACCAACACACTCACCACCACACTCACCAACACACTCACCAACACACTCACCAACACACTCACCACAACACCACCACACTCACCAACACACTCACCAACACACTCACCACCACACTCACCAACACACTCACCACCACACTCACCAACACACTCACCAACACACTCACCAACACAACACCAACACACTCACCACCACACTCACCACCACACTCACCAACACACTCACCATCACACTCACCACCACACTCACCAACACACTCACCATCACACTCACCACCACACTCACCAACACACTCACCAACACACTCACCATCACAACACCAACACACTCACCAACACAACACCAACACACTCACCAACACACTCACCACCACACTCACCATCACACTCACCAACACACTCACCAACACAACACACTCACCAACACACTCACTAACACACTCACCATCACACTCACCAACACACTCACCACCACACTCACCAACACACTCACCAACACACTCACCACCACACTCACCAACACACTCACCACCACACTCACCAACACACTCACCAACACACTCACCAACACAACACCAACACACTCACCAACACACTCACTAACACACTCACCATCGCACTCACCAACACACTCACCACCACACTCACCAACACACTCACCAACACACTCACCAACACACTCACCACCACACTCACCAACACACTCACCACCACACTCACCAACACACACACCAACACAACACCAACACACTCTCCAACACACTCACCAACACACTCACCAACACACTCACCACACACTCACCACCACAACACCACACACTCACCATCACAACACACTCACCATCACAACACAACACACTCACCATCACACTCACCATCACAACACTCTCACCATCACAACACAACACTCTCACCATCACAACACAACACACTCACCATCACAACACCACACACTCACCACCACAACACCACACACTCACCATCACAACACACTCACCATCACAACACAACACACTCACCATCACACTCACCATCACAACACTCTCACCATCACAACACAACACTCTCACCATCACAACACAACACACTCACCATCACAACACCACACACTCACCACCACAACACAACACACTCACCAACACAACACCAACACACTCACCAACACACTCACCATCACATCACAACACACTCACCAACACACTCACCACCACACTCACCAACACACTCACCACCACACTCACCAACACACTCACCAACACAACACACTCACCAACACACTCACCAACACACTCACCAACACACTCACCAACACACTCACCACCACACTCACCAACACACTCACCACCACACTCACCAACACACTCACCAACACCAACACACTCTCCAACACACTCACCAACACACTCACCAACACACTCACCATCACACTCACCATCACACTCACCAACACACTCACCAACACACTCACCAACACACTCACCATCACACTCACCAACACACTCACCAACACACTCACCAACACACTCACCAACACACTCACCAACACACTCACCATCACACTCACCACACACTCACCACCACACTCACCAACACACTCACCAACACACTCACCATCACACTCACCAACACAACACCAACACACTCACCAACACACTCACCAACACACTCACCAACACACTCACCACCACACTCACCACCACACTCACAAACACACTCACCAACACACTCACCAACACACTCACCAACACACTCACCATCACACTCACCAACACACTCACCACCACACTCACCAACACACTCACCAACACAACACCAACACAACACCATCACACTCACCAACACACTCACCAACACACTCACCACACACTCACCAACACACTCACCATCACACTCACCAACACACTCACCAACACACTCACCAACACAACACCATCACACTCACCATCACACTCACCAACACACTCACCAACACACTCACCACAACAACACCAACACACTCACAAACACAACACACTCACCAACACACTCACCAACACACTCACCATCACACTCACCAACACACTCACCACCACACTCACCAACACACTCACCAACACACTCACCAACACACTCACCACAACACCACCACACTCACCAACACACTCACCAACACACTCACCACCACACTCACCAACACACTCACCACCACACTCACCAACACACTCACCAACACACTCACCAACACAACACCAACACACTCACCACCACACTCACCACCACACTCACCAACACACTCACCATCACACTCACCACCACACTCACCAACACACTCACCATCACACTCACCACCACACTCACCAACACACTCACCAACACACTCACCAGCACAACACCAACACACTCACCAACACAACACCAACACACTCACCAACACACTCACCACCACACTCACCATCACACTCACCAACACACTCACCAACACAACACACTCACCAACACACTCACTAACACACTCACCATCACACTCCACCAACACACTCACCACCACACTCACCAACACACTCACCAACACACTCACCACCACACTCACCAACACACTCACCACCACACTCACCAACACACTCACCAACACACTCACCAACACAACACCAACACACTCACCAACACACTCACTAACACACTCACCATCGCACTCACCAACACACTCACCACCACACTCACCAACACACTCACCAACACACTAACCAACACACTCACCATCACACTCATCAACACACTCACCATCACACTCACCAACACACTCACCAACACAACACCAACACACTCACCAACACACTCACCACCACACTCACCATCACACTCACCAACACACTCACCAACACAACACCAACACACTCACCAACACACTCACTAACACACTCACCATCGCACTCACCAACACACTCACCACCACACTCACCAACACACTCACTAACACACTCACCAACACACTCACCACCACACTCACCAACACACTCACCAACACACTCACCAACACACTCACCACCACACTCACCAACACACTCACCAACACACTCACCAACACACTCACCAACACACTCACCAACACAACACCAACACAACACCAACACACTCACCACCACACTCACCAACACACTCACTAACACACTCACCAACACACTCACCACCACACTCACCAACACACTCACCAACACACTCACCACCACACTCACCAACACACTCACTAACACACTCACCAACACACTCACCACCACACTCACCAACACACTCACCAACACACTCACCAACACACTCACCAACATCTTTCCTTATTTGCGTGAAACCCCACCTCTATGAATTGGTTTAGTGCTATTTGCTGTATTATGGTTCAGTGACTCACCACGATGTGTCAGGTGTGTGTACCAGCTGTGTTTGTATCAGGTGTGTGTACCAGCTGTGTTTGTATCAGGTGTGTGTGCCAGCTGTGTTTGTATCAGGTGTGTGTGCCAGCTGTGTTTGTACCAGGTGTGTGTACCAGCTGTGTTTGTATCAGGTGTGTGTGCCAGCTGTGTTTGTACCAGGTGTGTGTGCCAGCTGTGTTTGTATCAGGTGTGTGTGCCAGCTGTGTTTGTACCAGGTGTGTGTGCCAGCTGTGTTTGTACCAGGTGTGTGTGCCAGCTGTGTTTGTATCAGGTGTGTGTGCCAGCTGTGTTTGTATCAGGTGTGTTAAAGCTGTGTTTGTATCAGGTGTGTGTACCAGCTGTGTTTGTACCAGGTGTGTGTGCCAGCTGTGTTTGTACCAGGTGTGTGTACCAGCTGTGTTTGTACCAGGTGTGTGTGCCAGCTGTGTTTGTACCAGGTGTGTGTACCAGCTGTGTTTGTACCAGGTGTGTTAAAGCTGTGTTTGTATCAGGTGTGTGTGCCAGCTGTGTTTGTACCAGGTGTGTGTGCCAGCTGTGTTTGTACCAGGTGTGTGTACCAGCTGTGTTTGTACCAGGTGTGTGTGCCAGCTATGATCCCAGGACTCTTAGACACAGTTTAGCAGCAGCTCAGCCCGCCTGCATTATTCAGCCACGGCTGAGCCCCCAGGATAGGGTTACCCCAAGCAGTACAGCTGATACATTAAGGTGCCCTTTGCAACTATAATGGACTACACACACACACTACACACACCTGGCACACACACACCTGGCACACACACACACACACACACACACACACGCTGTGAGGCGGTGACAGGTCCCAGGGCTGAGGTGAACAGAGGCTCTATAACCAGAGAGAGAGAGAGAGAGAGAGAGAGAGATGTCTCGTCTCGACTCAGTGGGAGAGACACAAAGGACTGCCGCGGGACACAAAGGAACGCTGACCCGGGATATGCTTTCTCACGCAGCAGACAAACAGCCGACACACCGGGTGTAGGAGAGGATACCCCTGATCCGGGGGAGTCTCTCAGACGCACTTCTCTCTGTGCGGGGGGCAGGGGGGGGACTCCTGCCAAAACTCAGGCTGCAGCCAAGAAGACAACCAACGGCTGGAAGAACACTGGAAGAACACTGGCAGAACACTGGAAGAACACTGGCAGAACACTGATAGAACACTGATAGAACACTGGCAGAACACTGATAGAACACTGATAGAACACTGGCAGAACACTGATAGAACACTGATAGAACACTGATAGAACACTGGCAGAACACTGGCAGAACACTGATAGAACACTGATAGAACACTGATAGAACACTGATAGAACACTGATAGAACACTGATAGAACACTGATAGAACACTGGCAGAACACTGATAGAACACTGATAGAACACTGATAGAACACTGGCAGAACACCGACAGAACACTGATAGAACACTGGCAGAACACTGGAAGAACACTGATAGAACACTGATAGAACACTGATAGAACACTGATAGAACACTGGCAGAACACTGGAAGAACACTGGCAGAACACTGGCAGAACACCGACAGAACACTGATAGAACACTGGCAGAACACTGGAAGAACACTGGCAGAACACTGGAAGAACACTGGCAGAACACTGATAGAACACTGATAGAACACTGGCAGAACACTGGAAGAACACTGATAGAACACTGATAGAACACTGGAAGAACACTGGAAGAACACTGATAGAACACTGATAGAACACTGGAAGAACACTGGAAGAACACTGATAGAACACTGATAGAACACTGGCAGAACACTGATAGAACACTGGCAGAACACTGATAGAACACTGATAGAACACTGGAAGAACACTGATAGAACACTGATAGAACACTGATAGAACACTGGAAGAACACTGATAGAACACTGGAAGAACACTGGAAGAACACTGATAGAACACTGATAGAACACTGATAGAACACTGGAAGAACACCGGCAGAACACCGACAGAACACCGGCAGAACACTGGGACAATAGGAGACAGTCTGTGAGGACCATACAGCAGAACACTGGGACAATAGGAGACAGTCTGTGAGGACCATACAGCAGAACACTGGGACAATAGGAGACAGTCTGTGAGGACCATACAGCAGAACACTGGGACAATAGGAGACAGTCTGTGAGGACCATACAGCAGAACACTGGGACAATAGGAGACAGTCTGTGAGGACCATACAGCAGAACACTGGGACAATAGGAGACAGTCTGTGAGGACCATACAGCAGAACACTGGGACAATAGGAGACAGTCTGTGAGGACCATACAGCAGAACACTGGGACAATAGGAGACAGTCTGGGATCAGTCTGCTATACAGAGCTGTACTGTAAGGAACCCCAGTCTGGGATCAGTCTGCTATACAGAGCTGTGCTGTAAGGAACCCCAGTCTGGGATCAGTCTGCTATACAGAGCTGTACTGTAAGGAACCCCAGTCTGGGATCAGTCTGCTATACAGAGCTGTACTGTAAGGAACCCCAGTCTGGGATCAGTCTGCTATACAGAGCTGTACTGTAAGGAACCCCAGTCTGGGATCAGTCTGCTATACAGAGCTGTACTGTAAGGAACCCCAGTCTGGGATCAGTCTGCTATACAGAGCTGTACTGTAAGGAACCCCAGTCTGGGATCAGTCTGCTATACAGAGCTGTACTGTAAGGAACCCCAGTCTGGGATCAGTCTGCTATACAGAGCTGTACTGTAAGGAACCCCAGTCTGGGATCAGTCTGCTATACAGAGCTGTACTGTAAGGAACCCCAGTCTGGGATCAGTCTGCTATACAGAGCTGTACTGTAAGGAACCCCAGTCTGGGATCAGTCTGCTATACAGAGCTGTACTGTAAGGAACCCCAGTCTGGGATCAGTCTGCTATACAGAGCTGTACTGTAAGGAACCCCAGTCTGGGATCAGTCTGCTATACAGAGCTGTACTGTAAGGAACCCCAGTCTGGGATCAGTCTGCTATACAGAGCTGTACTGTAAGGAACCCCAGTCTGGGATCAGTCTGCTATACAGAGCTGTACTGTAAGGAACCCCAGTCTGGGATCAGTCTGCTATACAGAGCTGTACTGTAAGGAACCCCAGTCTGGGATCAGTCTGCTATACAGAGCTGTACTGTAAGGAACCCCAGTCTGGGATCAGTCTGCTATACAGAGCTGTACTGTAAGGAACCCCAGTCTGGGATCAGTCTGCTATACAGAGCTGTACTGTAAGGAACCCCAGTCTGGGATCAGTCTGCTATACAGAGCTGTACTGTAAGGAACCCCAGTCTGGGATCAGTCTGCTATACAGAGCTGTACTGTAAGGAACCCCAGTCTGGGATCAGTCTGCTATACAGAGCTGTACTGTAAGGAACCCCAGTCTGGGATCAGTCTGCTATACAGAGCTGTACTGTAAGGAACCCCAGTCTGGGATCAGTCTGCTATACAGAGCTGTACTGTAAGGAACCCCAGTCTGGGATCAGTCTGCTATACAGAGCTGTACTGTAAGGAACCCCAGTCTGGGATCAGTCTGCTATACAGAGCTGTACTGTAAGGAACCCCAGTCTGGGATCAGTCTGCTATACAGAGCTGTACTGTAAGGAACCCCAGTCTGGGATCAGTCTGCTATACAGAGCTGTACTGTAAGGAACCCCAGTCTGGGATCAGTCTGCTATACAGAGCTGTACTGTAAGGAACCCCAGTCTGGGATCAGTCTGCTATACAGAGCTGTACTGTAAGGAACCCCAGTCTGGGATCAGTCTGCTATACAGAGCTGTACTGTAAGGAACCCCAGTCTGGGATCAGTCTGCTATACAGAGCTGTCTGACTCTGAGAAGTAATGTGACCGACCGCTGTGATTCAGACTCCGTTACTAGATCGTGTTTTTGGATGGCCGTTGGTTTTGGTTCGGCTGATTCGGGTTCACATTACAGAGTCTTCACAGAGAAGAGTGGATCCCGAGGTGTAGCTTCATTCAGACGGAGACAGCCAGACAGCCAGACAGCCAGCCAGCCAGCCAGCCAGACAGACAGACAGACAGCCAGACAGACAGACAGACAGACAGACAGACAGACAGACAGACAGACAGACAGACAGACAGACAGACAGACAGACAGACAGACAGACAGACAGACAGACAGACAGGAGGAGATGCTGCTGTGTTTGACTGCCGGCTGGACAGCAACCCTCTGACCGACTCCATCTCCCTCTAGCATAGCATAGCCTGAGACAACATGCCACCTAAGAAAGGAGCGGCAGCCAAGAAAGGAGGAGGGAAGGAGGACAAGAAAGGAGGAGGGAAGGAGGACAAGAAAGGAGGAGGGAAGGAGGACAAGAAAGGAGGAGGGAAGGAGGACAAGAAAGGAGGAGGGAAGAAAGAGGAGCCGGCTAAAGATAAAGCAAAGGATGATGGGAAGAAAGGTAAAGGAAAGAAGTCGGAGGAGGAGGAGGAGGAGGAGGTGGAGGTGCCAAGCGAGGAGGAAGAGGAGGATGAACAGAGTGAGGAAGAGCAGAAAGCTCCACCGCCACAGAAAGGGAAGGGGAAGGTGGCTCTGAAGGGAGCCTCTAAAGCCGTAGCCGTGAAAGCTATGGTCAAGCCGCCACCCAAACGAGGCCAGCCCGCGCCCCCCGAGGACGACGACGAGGAGGAGGAAGAGGAAGTGAGGAAGCCGCAGATGAAGAAGATGGCAGGATTGAACCTGAAGAAGATGACTCAGGGGAACATCAAGGGAACCAAGGCCATGATGGGGTTCGCTGCCGAGGGACGGAAAAAGACAGTCGCCGCCCAGAAGGTCCAGAAGAAACAGGAAGCCAAGTCTCACCTGAAGGCTCTGAGCGGTCTGACAGGTAAGGCCTCGCCTTTCTCTGCCTCCACACCTAAAAATCCCCCGCCGACTACGCCGACGACGGCGAAGACCCAGCCCAAGAGGAACATGAAGAGCACGTCTCGTCTGTTCCTCAGGATGTCAGGACATAAGAAGACCAAACCTCCCACCAACACCAAGCAAATCCTAGGCACCACTAAGTTGTTTGCTGGCTTCGGGAAATCCAAATCTCCTCCGCCAGAGAAAGACAAGCCAGCGCTGCCCAGCACCACTTCCAAGTTCTCCACGTTCACCAGGAAGGAGGAGACGCCCAAGGAGCCTCCTGGTAAGAAGGGTCTGCTGCTGTCTAACCTGGGGGCCCGCGGCCCCGCCGCCTCAGAGCGGGCTAAAGGACTGGGGGGGAAGTTTAAAGGAATGTTTGTCAAGAAGAAGGACGAGGGTTTTGAGTCTGGGTTTAAGAGTAAAGGCTGGATGCTGGGGAGGATAGCTGGAGCTACTAACTGGCTGACCGGGAGATTCCTGTCCTCTAAGGGCCAGGGGCGGCTAAAGGCAAGTAAGAAGCTGTCGTTCGCCACGCGGGACCCCCGTGCCAGGCTGAGGGGGAGCTACTACAACGAGGACTATGAGGATGACGAGGAAGAGGAAGAATTCAGCTACGACGAAGACGAGTACGACCAGAGGTCCGGAGGTCGTTACGGACGACCTTTAACCTCGCCTCCTACGACCCTTACGGACAGGTCACGGAATACTACGAGGACGAGTACGGTTACTATGACGACAAGGGCGACTACTACTACTACTACGACTGCTACGGCGAGGACGACTGTGAGTACCGTGACGACGAGGCGGAATACTACGACCCGTACGGTTACCCCAGTGACGGGTTTGACTACCTCGACCGCATGCAGGGGCTGACGACGGAGGAGTATTGTTACTACGGCGACGACGGTCTGGAGTACTGCTACGGCGACGACGGACTGCTGTATCCGACGGAGACGGGGAATACGGTCACTGCTACTACTACGATAACGGATACTACGACGCTTAACGAGACGTTGGATTACCGTGACGACCAGTCGCGGTATTACAACCCGCAGTACCTGGATTATGGGATGTCTGAGCATTATGGGATGTTGCAGGGTTACGATGGTTTCTATCTGCCAGACCAGTCCGTCCTGGTCCACACAGACCCTGTTGCTGGGATGATGGGCTATGCTGCTATTGATCAGTTCAACTCCTATCCCCCTTACCCGCTCCACCAAACCTACCCTCAGCCCTACCCTTTCCCCATGGAAACTGTTCTGGAGTCAGTGCAGCCGGGGGTTGTGTACGGGGCTGAGCAGCTGTCCTACCCAGCAGCTGTCCCAGGATCAGACCAGTTCCGGCTGCCGCGGCCGCAGGTCAGGCTGTTTGGCAAGGAGAGATTAGAGGTCGACCACGTCCCCTCTTCCTCCTCCTCTCACCTGGACCTCAAAGACCTGGACGTTATGTCAGAGATCCAGTACGAGCCGCTCCCCCTCCCCAGTACACCCCCACATCTCACCCCCGGCCTCCCTCCCCTACCCCCACAGCCAAGCTCATCCAGCAGGCCCACGGCCGCACCCCTCTCTCTGCCTCCCCCAGCCGGATCTCCCTCCCCCCTCATGCCTCCCCCTCTATCACCACTCTCCCATACCTCTAGAGCCCGTGTTCCAGCAATACACCCCACAGATGGGAGAGATCTCAGGGATGGGACCCTATCCACCAATGGCTTCACCTTATCCGTCGACGACTCCACAGATGGCCGCTCCATATTCCCCCGTGTTTTCCCCAATGCCAGTGCGTCGTCTCGGCCCCCACCCGTCTCCTCAGCTCTCTCTAAGGCCTGGTTCTCCAGGTATGGGGCGCGTCCCTCGTCCCACTCGCCCCATGGACCCCTACCTCTCCCCTCAGCTCTCTAGGAGGGGGATTCCTCCTCCTCATCTGCCCCCCTCTCCGCTAGCCAGGAGGCGCACCTCTCCCCCATCCTCGCCCCTCCCATCCAGACGAGGCCCTTCCCTCAGGGCTCAGAGTCAGCCGTCCAGGAGGAGGAGACTCCTCTCTCGCCCGTCTCCCCCTGCTCCCCCCTGGCCAGTCCCCCCTCCTCCCCCCGAGGATCCCTGAGGAAAAGGAGCCCTCCTCATTCCCCCAGGCCCCCCTCCCCTCCTCTCTCCAGAGCTCGTCTGATTGGAGGAAGGAAGCAACAAAGCACCTTGTCTCGCCCCTCCTCCTCCCCCTCCTCCCCCCTCTCAGAAGGAACCCCCCCTCGGGGAGTACAGACCCCAGTCTCCAACATTCCGTCCTGCCTCCCCCTCCCTAACCTCTCTTCCCCGCGCCGACTCTCCTCTCCCACCCCCTCCTGTATATCCAGACGCCCCCTCCCTTCCCGCACCTCCACACGGCACCTCAGAGGGGGTCGTGGCCAGGTGCCCATGGGGGCTGTGAAGCCCTCGCCAGGTAACCCCTACCTGCAGAGACGCAGTCGGCACGGCAGCCCTCTCACCCAGAACGTGGCTCCCTTCAGGTCGTCGGTTCACAGCGTCCCCGAGGGCCAACCCCCACCAGCAGGACAGCTGCAGGGCCCCGGCCCCCCCAGGCCGGGAGGGGTCAGGGAGTCGCAGCGGACCCCCCAGGGAGGTTTCCATCGCCCCGTAGGGAGGGGCCACCCTCTCGTCCGCATGCCCAGGAACCCTCCTCCTGGCAGGCAGTCATTCAGAGGCCGTCCTCTCTCCCCCCAGCCCTCTCTAAAGCAACAGGGTGATCCCCTCTCCCCACAGCACTCTGTTAGACGCCCTTCCTCCCCCCACCACCCTCAACACAAGCAACCTTCTTCCCCTCTGCCGCCCCGTGCCCCATCTCCCTTCCGCAGCTTCTCCCCAGCCTCCTTCAGATCCCCCCACAACCCCAGTCTTCCCCATCACTCCCAGGTCGTGACCCAGTACAACCACACGATGGAGCCAGGAGCCTCTCCCTTACTGACCAACGCTGACCTTAGAGGAGCAAACTACACCTTCCCTGAGCAGCGACCCACCTCCCCGATCCCTCCCTCCGTTACGATCCTCGTTCCTCCCCTCTCCAGAACTCTTACCTGCGTAACACGTCCTACAGTTCGCCTGTGCGGAGAGGCCCCTCTCCTTCGCCTGGCGGCCAGCTGATGACGTCATATGATGGACGGGTTAGCCAGGGTTCCCTCCCCCAGCCGTCTAACGCCTCCTACTCCTCCCCGCTGGCCTCCTCTCCTCTCCAGAGGAATGCATCCCTCTACACCCCTGTCCTCTCCCCTTATCAGACCCAGTCCTCCTCACCTCGTCTCTCCGGTGCCACGCTCAGCCCCTCGGCTCCGCAACGCTTCCTACGCCTCCCCCGCTCTTCACAGACCTCCTCCTCCCTCCTCCTCCTCCCCAACGCTGTCCGCCACTCTTAGCTCCTCCCGCCGCCTACGGGGGTCAGCATTCCGCCTGCCCGACGGTTCCGTGATGATGTCGGGGGGTGCCGAGGGGAACGAGAGGAGTGGAGGTTCTCCTGGTTCCGTCTCTCTGATGTCTAATGCTCTGCAGAACACCAGCATGAGACAAGCTACCTACCGCCTACCAGACGGTTCTCTGGTCACCAGGACTGAACCCAATCCTCAACCGTCCTCCTTCTCTCCGAACCTCTCCTCCGCTCTCCTCAACCCCAACATGCAACAGGCTACGTATAAATTACCAGACGGGACGCTAGTAACCCAGAACGAGCCTCAACCGATTCCCTCTCCCTCGTTCTCTCCGAATCTCTCCTCAGCTCTTCTCAACCCAAACCTCCGTCAGGCTACGTACCGTTTACCGGACGGAACTCTAGTAACCAGGACTGAACAAACTCCTCAGCCGTCCTCTCCGATGCTCTCCTCTGCCCTCCTCAACCAAAATGTTACCAAGGCTACGTACAGATTACCGGATGGAACTCTAGTAACCAGGACTGAACAAACTCCTCAGCCGTCCCTCTCCGATGCTCTCCTCTGCCCTCCTCAACCAAAATGTTACCAAGGCTACGTACAGATTACCGGACGGAACTCTAGTAACCAGGACTGAACAAACTCCTCAGCCGTCCTCTCCGATGCTCTCCTCTGCCCTCCTCAACCAAAATGTTACCAAGGCTACGTACAGATTACCGGACGGAACTCTAGTAACCAGGACTGAACAAACTCCTCAGCCGTCCTCTCCGATGCTCTCCTCTGCCCTCCTCAACCAAAATCTTACCAAGGCTACGTACAGATTACCGGATGGAACTCTAGTAACCAGGACTGAACAAACTCCTCAGCCGTCCTCTCCGATGCTCTCCTCTGCCCTCCTCAACCAAAATGTTACCAAGGCTACGTACCGTTTACCCGACGGAACTCTAGTAACCAGGAACGAGCCTCAGCAACCTTCTTCTCCTAACCTCTCCTCTGCTCTCCTCAACCCTAACGTCCGTGGAGCCTCCTATAGGGGCGGGTCTCTGGCCCCCCTAGCCCCTCCCCCAACCTGTCCTCTGCTCTCCAGAACCAGAACCTGCGTTCAGCCACTTACAGACTTCCTGACGGGACCTTAGTGACCCGGACCCAGCCCAGCACCCCCAGCTTGGCAATGCCCTACAGAACCAGAACCTCCGTGGGGCTTCCTACCGCCTGCCGTCCTCGCTGGAGGATCCCGGAGGGGGGCGACACGCCGTGGTCATGCCCCAGGTGCAGGGCTCTGGGCTGGGGAAAGGGGCAGGGCATCACTGGGCTCAGGGCCCAGGGCCTGGGGCTGGGATGGGGACACAGCCCGGGGGTCCAAGGGAGCAGGTGGACGTATGGGGGTCAGAGACAGTGCTGCCCCACCCCACCGTCCAGAACCTCACCAAGTGGTCCATGTACCGGGATGAGGAGCTACTGGACCCACCGGGGCCCCTCCACCATGGACAGAGAGAGATGGAAGACCTGGAGCCGGACTGGGCTCCTAACAGGGAAGGGGAACCCACTGGGCCCTGGTATGATAAGGTAATACTGGTTTAACTATAGAAGCCACTGGGCCCTGGTATGATAAGGTAATACTGGTTTAACTATAGAACCCACTGGGCCCTGGTATGATAAGGTAATACTGGTTTAACTATAGAACCCACTGGGCACTGGTATGATAAGGTAATGTTGGTTTAACTATAGAACCCACTGGGCCCTGGTATGATAAGGTAATACTGGTTTAACTATAGAACCCACTGGGCCCTGGTATGATAAGGTAATACTGGTTTAACTATAGAACCCACTGGGCCCTGGTATGATAAGGTAATACTGGTTTAACTATAGAACCCACTGGGCCCTGGTATGATAAGGTAATACTGGTTTAACTATAGAACCCGCAGTGCCCTGGTATGATAAGGTAATGCTGGTTAAACTATAGAACCCACCGGGCCCTGGTATGATAAGGTAATACTGGTTTAACTATAGAGCCCACTGGGCCCTGGCATGATAAGGTAATACTGGTTTAACTATAGAACCCACTGGGCCCTGGTATGATAAGGTAATACTGGTTTAACTATAGAACCCACTGGGCCCTGGTATGATAAGGTAATACTGGTTTAACTATAGAGCCCACTGGGCCCTGGTATGATAAGGTAATACTGGTTTAACTATAGAGCCCACTGGGCCCTGGTATGATAAGGTAATACTGGTTTAACTATAGAACACACTGGGCCCTGGTATGATAAGGTAATACTGGTTTAACTATAGAACCCACTGGGCCCTGGTATGATAAGGTAATACTGGTTTAACTATAGAACCCACTGGGCCCTGGTATGATAAGGTAAAACTGGTTTAACTATAGAACCCACTGGGCCCTGGTATGATAAGGTAATACTGGTTTAACTATAGAACCCACTGGGCCCTGGTATGATAAGGTAATACTGGTTTAACTATAGAACCCACTGGGCCCTGGTATGATAAGGTAATACTGGTTTAACTATAGAGCCCACTGGGCCCTGGTATGATAAGGTAATACTGGTTTAACTATAGAACCCACTGGGCCCTGGTATGATAAGGTAATACTGGTTTAACTATAGAACCCACTGGGCCCTGGTATGATAAGGTAATACTGGTTTAACTATAGAACCCACTGAGCCCTGGTATGATAAGGTAATACTGCTTTAACTATAGAACCCACTGGGCCCTGGTATGATAAGGTAATGTTGGTTTAACTATAGAACCCACTGTGCCCTGGTATGATAAGGTATTACCCTAATACTGAAAATACTTTTAATACAGCTTCTACTGGTATGATAAGGTAATATAGTAAGCTACTACTATAATGATAAAGTAATACAGTAAGCCACTACTGGTAAGATATGGTAATACAGTAGGCTACTACTAGTACGATAAGGTAGTACAGTAGGCCACTACTGTAATGATAAGGTAATACAGTAGGCTACTACTGGTACGATAAGGTAATACTGTTACTACTGGTAATACTGGCAATACTGTTATAAGGTAATACAGTAAACCACTACTGGTATGATAAGGTAATACAGTTAATACTGGTACTGATGGTACGATAAGTTAATACAGCAAGGCCACCGCTGGTATGATAAGGTAGTACAGTAGGCTACAACTGGTATGATAAGGTAACACAGTTAATACTGGTACTACTGGTATGGTGAGGTCATACAGCAGGCTGCTACTGTTATGATAAGGTAATACTGGTACTGCTGGTACGATGAGGTCATACAGCAGGCTGCTACTGTTATGATAAGGTAATACTGGTACTACTGGTACGATGAGGTCATACAGCAGGCTGCTACTGTTATGATAAGGTACTACTGGTACAATGAGGTCATACAGCAGGCTGCTGCTGTTATGATAAGGTAATACTGGTAATACTGGTACGATGAGGTCATACAGCAGGCTGCTACTGTTATGATAAGGTACTACTGGTACGATGAGGTCATACAGCAGACTGCTACTGTTATGATAAGGTAATACTGGTACGATGAGGTCATACAGCAGGCTGCTACTGTTATGATAAGGTACTACTGGTACGATGAGGTCATACAGCAGGCTGCTACTGTTATGATAAGGTACTACTGGTACGATGAGGTCATACAGCAGGCTGCTACTGTTATGATAAGGTAATACTGGTACTACTGGTACGGTGAGGTCATACAGCAGGCTGCTACTGTTATGATAAGGTACTACTGGTACGATGAGGTCATACAGCAGGCTGCTACTGTTATGATAAGGTAATACTGGTAATACTGGTACGATGAGGTCATACAGCAGGCTGCTACTGTTATGATAAGGTACTACTTGTACGATGAGGTCATACAGCAGACTGCTACTGTTATGATAAGGTACTACTGGTACGATGAGGTCATACAGCAGACTGCTACTGTTAAGATAAGGTACTACTGGTACGATGAGGTCATACAGCAGACTGCTACTGTTATGATAAGGTACTACTGGTACGATGAGGTCATACAGCAGGCTGCTACTGTTATGATAAGGTAATACTGGTACTACTGGTACGATGTTGCTCAGGTCCTCCGAGAGAGAAAGAGAATTAAAGAAAGAAAGAAAGAAAGAGAGAGAGAGAATTAGAGAGAGCATACTTAAATAATATTAATATTTAATAATACTTAAATTCACACAGGCCACAGAATAAGACAGGAGAAATACTCCAGATGTAACAGACTGACCCTAGCCCTCCCGACACATAAACTACTGCAGCAGAAATACTGGAGGCTGAGACAGGAGGGGTCAGGAGACACTGTGGCCCCATCCGACGATAACCCCCGGACAGGGCCAAACAGGCAGGATATAACACTTTGCCAAAGCACAGCCCCCAGGGTTAACTTCAACCACCAACTTACCATCCTGACACAAGGCCGAGTATAGCCCACAAAGATCTCCCCGCCACGGCACAACCCAAGGGGGGGGTGGGGCGCCAACCCAGACAGGAAGACCACGTCAGTGACTCAACCCACTCAAGTGACGCACCCCTCCTAGGGACGGCATGGAAGAGCACCAGTAAGCCAGTGACTCAGCCCCTGTAATAGGGTTAGAGGCAGAGAATCCCAGTGGAAAGAGGGGAACCGGCCAGGCAGAGACAGCAAGGGCGGTTCGTTGCTCGAGTGCCTTTCCGTTCACCTTCACACTCCTGGGCCAGACTATACTTAATCATAGGACCTACTGAAGAGATAAGTCTTCAGTAAAGACTTAAAGGTTGAGACTGAGTCTGCGTCTCTCACATGGGTAGGCAGACCATTCCATAAAAATGGAGCTCTATAGGAGAAAGCCCTGCCTCCAGCTGTTTGCTTAGAAATTCTAGGGACAATTAGGAGGCCTGCGTCTTGTGACCGTAGCGTACGTGTAGGTATGTACGGCAGGACCAAATCGGAAAGATAGGTAGGAGCAAGCCCATGTAATGCTTTGTAGGTTAGCAGTAAAACCTTGAAATCAGCCCTTGCCTTAACAGGAAGCCAGTGTAGGGAGGCTAGCACTGGAGTAATATGATCACATATTTTGGTTCTAGTCAGGATTCTAGCAGCCGTATTTAGCACTAACTGAGGTTTATTTAGTGCTTTATCCGGGTAGCTGGAAAGTAGAGCATTGCAGTAGTCCAGCCTAGAAGTAACGAAAGCATGGATACATTTTTCTGCGTCATTTTTGGACAGAAAGTTTCTGATTTTTGCAATGTTACGTAGATGGAAAAAAGCTGTCCTTGAAACAGTCTTGATATGTTCTTCAAAAGAGAGATCAGGGTCCAGAGTAACGCCGAGGTCCTTCACAGTTTTATTTGAGACGACTGTACAACCATCCAGATTAATTGTCAGATTCAACAGAAGATCTCTTTGTTTCTTGGGACCTAGAACTAGCATCTCTCTTTTGTCCGAGTTTAAAAGTAGAACATTTAGTGAGTTTGGTACACATCTGGTACTACTGGCATGATAAGGTACTACTTGGTACCACTGGTAATACTCATACTACTCGTATGATAAGGTACTACTTGTAAAACGGGTACGATAAGGTAATACTGCTATGATAAGGTAATACTGGTAATACTTTTACAATAAGGCAATACCGGTAATACTGATACGATAAGGTAATACCATTATGATAAGGTAATACTGGTACGATAAGGTAATACTGGTAATACTGGCACGATAAGGTAATACTGGTAATACTGGCACGATAAGGTAATACCGCTAATACTGGCATGATAAGGTAATACCGGTAATACTGGTACAATAAGGTAATACCGCTAATACTGGCACGATAAGGTAATACCGGTAATACTAGCACGATAAGGTAATACTGGGAATACCGGTGTGATAAGGTAACACCGGCAATACTTTTACAATAAGGTAATACTGGCATGATAAGGCAATACTGGCACGATAAGGTAATACCGGTATGATAAGGTAATACCGGTAATACCGGAACGATAAGGTAATACTGGGACGATAAGATAATACCGGCATGATAAGGTAATACCGGTCCGATAAGGTAATACCGGTACGATAAGGCAATACTGATACGATAAGGTAATACCGGTCCGATAAGGTAATACCGGTCCGATAAGGTAATACCGGCACGATAAGGTAATACCGGTACGAGAAGGTAATACCGGTACGATAAGGTAATACCGGTACGATAAGGTAACGCCGGTACGATAAGGTAATACCGGTACGATAAGGTAATACCGGTCCGATAAGGTAATACCGGCACGATAAGGTAATACCGGTACGAGAAGGTAATACTGGTACGATAAGGTAATACCGGTACGATAAGGTAACGCCGGTACGATAAGGTAATACCGGTACGATAAGGTAATACCGGTACGATAAGGTAATACCGGTACGATAAGGTAACACCGGTACGATAAGGTAATACCGGTACGATAAGGTAACACCCCGGTACGATAAGGTAACACCGGTACGATAAGGCAACACCCCGGTACGATAAGGTAACACCGGCCCGATAAAGTGGTACTGGAATGCGATGACTTGTGAACGTCGGTAGATGAACTCAGCGGTCTGTCTTGTCTTGTCTGTCTGTCTGTGTGTCTGTCTGTCTGTCTGTGTGTCTGTCTGTCTGTCTGTCTGTCTGCGTGTAGATGTTCTTCATCCGCAGCCTGCCCAGCACGGCGTACCGGGAGCAGCGGGAGGAAGACGGAGTCGAGGACATGACACAGCTGCGGTGAGAGAAATGCAAACGCAAACGGAGCCTTATTTTTAACGGCTAAAGGACGAAGCGTATTTCATAGCTGGTCTCTCTGTGTTGTTCCAGGGAGCTGTCTGAAAGAGCTGTGCTGCTCAACCTGAAGAAGAGGTTTGAGAGACGGGTCGTCTACGTGAGTTCACTGACAACACACTGGACACTGGTACTGCCCGTCTATTCTTGTTCTGAGAAAATGGAGTTTATTCCATGCGCGAAATTGCCAAGAAACTGAAGATCTCGTACAACGCTGTGTACTACTCCCTTCACAGAACAGAGCAAACTGGCTCTAACCAGAATAGAAAGAGGAGTGGGAGGCCCCGTGCACAACTGAGCAAGAGGACAAGCGCATTAGAGTGTCTAGTTTTGAGAAACAGACGCCTCACAAGTCCTCAGCTGGCAGCTTCATTAAATAGTACCCGCAAAACACCAGTCTCAACGTCAACAGTGAAGAGGCGACTCCGGGATGTTGGTCTTCTCTCTAGCCTCAGTGAAACCCCTACTAGATGTTCAACATGTATCTCTCTGTCGTCCTGGTCTCAGTGAACCCCCTACTAGATGTTCAACATGTATCTCTCTGTCGTCCTGGTCTCAGTGAACCCCCTACTAGATGTTCAACATGTATCTCTCTGTCGTCCTGGTCTCAGTGAACCCCTACTAGATGTTCAACATGTATCTCTCTGTCGTCCTGGCCTCAGTGAAACCCCTACTAGATGTTCAACATGTATCTCTCTGTCGTCCTGGTCTCAGTGAACCCCCTACTAGATGTTCAACATGTATCTCTCTGTCGTCCTGGTCTCAGTGAACCCCTACTAGATGTTCAACATGTATCTCTCTGTCGTCCTGGTCTCAGTGAACCCCTACTAGATGTTCAACATGTATCTCTCTGTCGTCCTGGTCTCAGTGAATCCTCTAGACATATATAGGTAGTATCCTGGTCCTCTAGACATATATAGGTAGTATCCTGGTCCTCTGGACATATATAGGTAGTATCCTGGTCTCAGTGAATCCTCTAGACATATATAGGTAGTATCCTGGTCCTCTAGACATATATAGGTAGTATCCTGGTCCTCTAGACATATATAGGTAGTATCCTGGTCTCAGTGAATCCTCTAGACATATATAGGTAGTATCCTGGTCCTCTAGACATATATAGGTAGTATCCTGGTCCTCTAGACATATATAGGTAGTATCCTGGTCCTCTAGACATATATAGGTAGTATCCTGGTCCTCTAGACATATATAGGTAGTATCCTGGTCCTCTAGACATATATAGGTAGTATCCTGGTCCTCTAGACATATATAGGTAGTATCCTGGTCCTCTGGACATATATAGGTAGTATCCTGGTCCTCTAGACATATATAGGTAGTATCCTGGTCCTCTAGACATATATAGGTAGTATCCTGGTCCTCTGGACATATATAGGTAGTATCCTGGTCCTCTAGACATATATAGGTAGTATCCTGGTCCTCTAGACATATATAGGTAGTATCCTGGTCTCAGTGAATCCTCTAGACATATATAGGTAGTATCCTGGTCCTCTAGACATATATAGGTAGTATCCTGGTCCTCTAGACATATATAGGTAGTATCCTGGTCTCAGTGAATCCTCTAGACATATATAGGTAGTATCCTGGTCCTCTAGACATATATAGGTAGTATCCTGGTCTCAGTGAATCCTCTAGACATATATAGGTAGTATCCTGGTCCTCTAGACATATATAGGTAGTATCCTGGTCCTCTAGACATATATAGGTAGTATCCTGGTCCTCTAGACATATATAGGTAGTATCCTGGTCCTCTAGACATATATAGGTAGTATCCTGGTCCTCTAGACATATATAGGTAGTATCCTGGTCTCAGTAAATCCTCTAGACATATATAGGTAGTATCCTGGTCTCAGTGAATCCTCTACAGGATGTTCAACATGTATCTCTCTGTCGTCTAGACATATATAGGCAGTATCCTGGTCTCAGTGAATCCCTACAGGATGTTCAACATGTATGGAACTGACATGGTGTTGAAGCACAAGGGATCCGCTCTGGGAGAGAACCCTCCGTAAGAACACTTCCTGTTCCTGTGTTGTTGTGATGTGTGTCTGATTGTTAGAAGTGTATTATGTGTGTGTGTGTTTTGTGATTGTGTATCATTGGTGTGTTGTGTGTGTTATTGGTGTATTATTGGTGTATTGTGTGGTTTATTGGTGTATTGTGTGTTATTGGTGTATTATTGGTGTATTGTGTGTGTTATTGGTGTATTATTGGTGTATGATGTGTATTATTGGTGTATTGTCCTTATTATTGGTGTATTATTGGTGTATTGTGTGTATTATTGGTGTATTGTGTGTATTATTGGTGTATTGTGTGTGTTATTGGTGTATTGTGTGTGTTATTGGTGTATTGTGTGTATTATTGGTGTATTATTGGTGTATTGTGTGTGTTATTGGTGTATTATTGCTGTATGATGTGTATTATTGGTGTATTGTCCTTGTTATTGGTGTATTATTGGTGTATTGTGTGTATTATTGGTGTATTGTGTGTATTATTGGTGTATTGTGTGTGTTATTGGTGTATTGTGTGTGTTATTGGTGTATTGTGTGTATTATTGGTGTATTATTGGTGTATTTTGTGGTATATTGGTGTATTGTGTGTGTTATTGGTGTATTATTGGTGTATTGTGTGTATTATTGGTGTATTGTGTGTGTTATTGGTGTATTGTGTGTATTATTGGTGTATTGTGTGTATTATTGGTGTATTATTGGTGTATTGTGTGTGTTATTGGTGTATTATTGGTGTATTGTGTGGTTTATTGGTGTATTGTGTGTTATTGGTGTATTGTGTGTATTATTGGTGTATTATTGGTCTATGATGTGTATTATTGGTGTATTGTCCTTGTTATTGGTGTATTATTGGTGTATTGTGTGTATTATTGGTGTATTGTGTGTATTATTGGTGTATTGTGTGTGTTATTGGTGTATTGTGTGTGTTATTGGTGTATTATTGGTGTATTGTGTGTATTATTGGTGTATTGTGTGTATTATTGGTGTATTATTGGGGTATTGTGTGTGTTATTGGTGTATTATTGGTGTATTGTGTGTATTACTGGTGTATTGTGTGTGTTATTGGTGCATTATTGGTGTATTGTGTGTGTTATTGGTGTATTATTGGTGTATTGTGTGTATTATTGGTGTATTGTGTGTTTTATTGGTGTATTGTGTGTATTATTGGTGTATTGTGTGCATTATTGGTGTATTGTGTGTATTATTGGTGTATTGTGTGTATTATTGGTGTTTTGTGTGTATTATTGGTGTATTGTGTGTATTATTGGTGTATTGTGCATATTATTGGTGTATTGTGTGTGTTATTGGTGTATTGTGTGTATTATTGGTGTATTGTGTGTATTATTGGTGTATTATTGGTGTATTGTGTGTATTATTGGTGTATTGTGTGTATTATTGGCGTATTATTGGTGTATTGTGTGTATTATTGGTGTATTGTGTGTTTCATTGGTGTATTGTGTGTATTATTGGTGTATATTGGTGTATTATTGGTGTATTATTGGTGTAGTATTGGTGTAGTATTGGTGTATTATTGGTGTATTGTGTGTATTATTGGTGTATTATTGGTGTATTGTGTGTATTATTGGTGTATTGTGTGTTTCATTGGTGTATTGTGTGTATTATTGGTGTATATTGGTGTATTGTGTGTATTATTGGTGTATTATTGGTGTATTGTGTGTATCATTGGTGTATTATTGGTGTATTGTGTGTATTATTGGTGTATTAATGGTGTAGTATTGGTGTAATATTGGTGTATTGTGTGTTTTATTGGTGTAGTGTGTGTATTATTGGTGTATTGTGTGTTTTATTGGTGTATTGTGTGTATTATTGGTGTATTGTGTGTATTGTTGCTGTATTGTGTGTATTATTGCTGTATTGTGTGTATTATTGGTGTATTGTGTGTATTATTGGTGTATTGTGTGTGTTATTGGTGTATTGTGTGTGTTATTGGTGTATTATTGGTGTATTGTGTGTATTATTGGTGTATTGTGTGTATTATTGGTGTATTGTGTGTATTATTGGTGTATTATTGGGGTATTGTGTGTGTTATTGGTGTATTATTGGTGTATTGTGTGTGTTATTGGTGCATTATTGGTGTATTGTGTGTGTTATTGGTGTATTATTGGTGTATTGTGTGTATTATTGGTGTATTGTGTGTTTTATTGGTGTATTGTGTGTATTTTTGGTGTATTGTGTGCATTATTGGTGTATTGTGTGTATTATTGGTGTATTGTGTGTATTATTGGTGTATTGTGTGTATTATTGGTGTATTGTGCGTATTATTGGTGTATTGTGTGTATTATTGGTGTATTGTGTGTATTATTGGTGTATTGTGTGTATTGTTGGTGTATTGTGTGTAGTATTGGTGTAGTATGTGTGTATTATTGGTGTAGTATTGTTGTATTGTGTGTATTATTGGTGTATTATTGGTGTATTGTGCGTATTATTGGTGTATTGTCTGTATTATTGGTGTATTGTGTGTTTCATTGGTGTATTGTGTGTATTATTGGTGTATATTGGTGTATTATTGGTGTATTATTGGTGTAGTATTGGTGTATTGTGTGTATTATTGGTGTGTTGTGTGTATTATTGGTGTATTATTGGTGTATTGTGCATATTATTGGTGTATTGTGCGTATTATTGGTGTATTGTGTGTATTATTGCTGTATTGTGTGTATTATTGCTGTATTGTGTGTATTGTTGCTGTATCGTGAGATAAAGGATGTGTTTTTCATGTGAATGTTTAACTGTGTTCCTCCCCCAGACACCTGTTTGCCATAGCAAACGTCTCCTACACCACAATGATGGATGCCAAACAGAACCAGGTTATTATAATCAGGTAACTACACAACACAGCTGATACCAGGTTATTATAATCAGGTAACTACACAACACAGCTGATACCAGGTTATTATAATCAGGTAACTACACAACACAGCTGATACCAGGTTATTATAATCGGGTAACTACACGACACAGCTGATACCAGGTTATTATAATCAGGTAACTACACAACACAGCTGATACCAGGTTATTATAATCAGGTAACTACACAACACAGCTGATACCAGGTTATTATAATCGGGTAACTACACAACACAGCTGATACCAGGTTATTATAATCAGGTAACTACACAACACAGCTGATACCAGGTTATTATAAACGGGTAACTACACGACACAGCTGATACCAGGTTATTATAATTGGGTAACTACACGACACAGCTGATACCAGGTTATTATAATCAGGTAACTACACGACACAGCTGATACCAGGTTATTATAATCACGTAACTACACAACACAGCTGATACCAGGTTATTATAATCAGGTAACTACACAACACAGCTGATACCAGGTTATTATAATCGGGTAACTACAAGACACAGCTGATACCAGGTTATTATAATCGGGTAACTACACGACACAGCTGATACCAGGTTATTATAATCAGGTAACTACACAACACAGCTGATACCAGGTTATTATAATCGGGTAACTACACAACACAGCTGATACCAGGTTATTATAATCGGGTAACTACACAACACAGCTGATACCAGGTTATTATAATCGGGTAACTACACAACACAGCTGATAACAGGTTATTATATTCAGGTAACTACACAACACAGCTGATACCAGGTTATTATAATCGGGTAACTACACAACACAGCTGATACCATGTTATTATAATCTGGTAACTACACAACACAGCTGATACCAGGTTATTATAATCAGGTAACTACACAACACAGCTGATACCAGGTTATTATAATCAGGTAACTACACAACACAGCTGATACCAGGTTATTATAATCAGGTAACTACACAACACAGCTGATACCAGGTTATTATAATCAGGTAACTACACAACACAGCTGATACCAGGTTATTATAATCAGGTAACTACACAACACAGCTGATACCAGGTTATTATAATCAGGTAACTACACAACACAGCTGATACCAGGTTATTATAATCGGGTAACTACACAACACAGCTGATACCAGGTTATTATAATCAGGTAACTACACAACACAGCTGATAACAGGTTATTATATTCAGGTAACTACACAACACAGCTGATACCAGGTTATTATAATCGGGTAACTACACAACACAGCTGATACCATGTTATTATAATCTGGTAACTACACAACACAGCTGATACCAGGTTATTATAATCGGGTAACTACACAACACAGCTGATACCAGGTTATTCTAATCGGGTAACTACACAACACAGCTGATACCAGGTTATTATAATCAGGTAACTACACAACACAGCTGATACCAGGTTATTATAATCAGGTAACTACACAACACAGCTGATACCAGGTTATTATAATCAGGTAACTACACAACACAGCTGATACCAGGTTATTATAATCAGGTAACTACACAACACAGCTGATACCAGGTTATTATAATCAGGTAACTACACAACACAGCTGATACCAGGTTATTATAATCAGGTAACTACACAACACAGCTGATACCAGGTTATTATAATCAGGTAACTACACAACACAGCTGATACCAGGTCATTATAATCGGGTAACTACACAACACAGCTGATACCAGGTTATTATAATCGGGTAACTACACAACACAGCTGATACCAGGTTATTATAATAGGGTAACTACACAACACAGCTGATACCAGGTTATTATAATCAGGTAACTACACAACACAGCTGATACCAGGTTATTATATTCAGGTAACTACACAACACAGCTGATACCAGGTTATTATAATCAGGTAACTACACAACACAGCTGATACCAGGTTATTATAATCGGGTAACTACACAACACAGCTGATACCAGGTTATTATAATCAGGTAACTACACAACACAGCTGATACCAGGTTATTATAATCAGGTAACTACACAACACAGCTGATACCAGGTTATTATAATCGGGTAACTACACAACACAGCTGATACCAGGTTATTATAATCAGGTAACTACACAACACAGCTGATACCAGGTTATTATAATCAGGTAACTACACAACACAGCTGATACCAGGTTATTATAATCGGGTAACTACACAACACAGCTGATACCAGGTTATTATAATCGGGTAACTACACAACACAGCTGATACCAGGTTATTATAATCAGGTAACTACACAACACAGCTGATACCAGGTTATTATAATCAGGTAACTACACAACACAGCTGATACCAGGTTATTATAATCAGGTAACTACACAACACAGCTGATACCAGGTTATTATAATCGGGTAACTACACAACACAGCTGATACCAGGTCATTATAATCGGGTAACTACACAACACAGCTGATACCAGGTTATTATAATCAGGTAACTACACAACACAGCTGATACCAGGTTATTATAATCGGGTAACTACACAACACAGCTGATACCAGGTTATTATAATCAGGTAACTACACAACACAGCTGATACCAGGTTATTATAATCAGGTAACTACACAACACAGCTGATACCAGGTTATTATTATCGGGTAACTACACAACACAGCTAGAGGGACACCCCCCCCCCCAGGACACTCCAGCTGTGATCTATAGGAGCCCCCCCCCCCAGGACACTCTAGCTGTGTTCTATAGGACCCCCCAGGACACTCTAGCTGTGTTCTATAGGACCCCCCCAGGACACTCTAGCTGTAATCTATAGGAGCCCCCCCCCCAGGACACTCTAGCTGTGTTCTATAGGACCCCCCCCAGGACACTCTAGCTGTGTTCTATAGGACCCCCCCAGGACACTCTAGCTGTGTTCTATAGGACCCCCCAGGACACTCTAGCTGTGTTCTATAGGACCACCCCAGGACACTCTAGCTGTGTTCTATAGGACCCCCCCAGGACACTCTAGCTGTGTTCTATAGGACCCCCCCAGGACACTCTAGCTGTGTTCTATAGGACCCCCCCAGGACACTCTAGCTGTGTTCTATAGGACCCCCCCAGGACACTCTAGCTGTGTTCTATAGGACCCCCCCAGGACACTCTAGCTGTGTTCTATAGGACCCCCCAGGACACTCTAGCTGTGTTCTATAGGACCCCCCCCCCAGGACACTCTAACTGTGTTCTATAGGACCCCCCCAGGACACTCTAGCTGTGTTCTGAAGGACCCCCCAAAACACTCTAGCTGTGTTCTATAGGACCCCCCCAGGACACTCTAGCTGTGTTCTATAGGACCCCCCCTGGACACTCTAGCTGTGTTGTATACGACCCCCCCCCAGGACACTCTAGCTGTGTTCTATAGGACCCCCCCAGGACAATCTAGCTGTGTTCTATAGGACCCCCCAGGACACTCTAGCTGTGTTCTATAGGACCCCCCAAGACACTCTAGCTGTGTTCTGAAGGACCCCCCAGGACACTCTAGCTGTGTTCTATTGGACCCCCCAGTACACTCTAGCTGTGTTCTATAGGACCCCCCCAGGACACTCTAGCTGTGTTCAATAGGACCCCCCCAGGACACTCTAGCTGTGTTCTATAGGACCCCCCCCAGGACACTCTAGCTGTGTTCTATAGGACCCCCACCCCAGGACACTCTAGCTGTGTTCTATAGGACCCCCCACCAGGACACTCTAGCTGTGTTCTATAGGACCCCCCCAGGACACTCTAGCTGTGTTCTATAGGACCCCCCCAGGACACTCTAGCTGTGTTCTATAGGACCCCCCCAGGACACTCTAGCTGTGTTCTATAGGACCCCCCAGGTCACTCTAGCTGTGTTCTATAGGACCCCCCAGGACACTCTAGCTGTGTTCTATAGGACCCCCCCAGGACACTCTAGCTGTGTTCTATAGGACCCTCCCCAGGACACTCTAGCTGTGTTCTATAGGACCCCCCCAGGACACTCTAGCTGTGTTCTATAGGACCCCCCAGGACACTCTAGCTGTGTTCTATAGGACCCCCAGGACACTCTAGCTGTGTTCTATAGGACCCCCCAGGACACTCTAGCTGTGTTCTATAGGACCCCCCCCCAGGACACTCTAGCTGTGTTCTATTGGACCCCCCAGTACACTCTAGCTGTGTTCTATAGGACCCCCCAGGACACTCTAGCTGTGTTCAATAGGACCCTCCCCAGGACACTCTAGCTGTGTTCTATAGGACCCCCCCCAGGACACTATAGCTGTGTTCTATAGGACCCCCCCCAGGACACTCTAGCTGTGTTCTGAAGGACCCCCCAGGACACTCTAGCTGTGTTCTATAGGACCCCCCCAAGGACACTCTAGCTGTGTTCTATAGGACCCCCCAGGACACTCTAGCTGTGTTCTATAGGACCCCCCCCAGGACACTCTAGCTTTGTTCTATAGGACCCCCCCAGGACACTCTAGCTGTGTTCTATATGACCCCCCCAGGACACTCTAGCTGTGTTCTATAGGACCCCCCCAGGACACTCTAGCTGTGTTCTATAGGACCCCCCCAGGACACTCTAGCTGTGTTCTATAGGACCCCCCAGGACACTCTAGCTGTGTTCTATATGACCCCCCCAGGACACTCTAGCTGTGTTCTATAGGACCCCCCCAGGACACTCTAGCTGTGTTCTATAGGACCCCCCCCCCAGGACACTCTAGCTGTGTTCTATATGACCCCCCAGGACACTCTAGCTGTGTTCTATAGGACCCCCCCAGGACACTCTAGCTGTGTTCTATAGGACCCCCCCCAGGACACTCTAGCTGTGTTCTATAGGACCCCCCCAGGACACTCTAGCTGTGTTCTATATGACCCCCCCAGGACACTCTAGCTGTGTTCTATAGGACCCCCCCCAGGACACTCTAGCTGTGTTCTATAGGACCCCCCCCCAGGACACTCTAGCTGTGTTCTATAGGACCCCCCCCAGGACACTCTAGCTGTGTTCTATAGGACCCCCCCCCCAGGACACTCTAGCTGTGTTCTATAGGACCCCCCCAGGACACTCTAGCTGTGTTCTATAGGACCCCCCCCAGGACACTCTAGCTTTGTTCTATAGGACCCCCCCTCCCCAGGACACTCTAGCTGTGTTCTATAGGACCCCCCCCCCAGGACACTCTAGCTGTGTTCTATAGGACCCCCCCCAGGACACTCTAGCTGTGTTCTATAGGACCCCCCCCCCAGGACACTCTAGCTGTGTTCTATAGGACCCCCCCCCCAGGACACTCTAGCTGTGTTCTGAAGGAGAGACCTGTAAGGAAAGACCAGCCATGTCTGTGTCCGTATCAGAGTCGTGTCCTCAGAGGGTTGTGTGAAGTCGTCCCAGCGACCACATTCCAGCGTTTAGGTTTCACCCCTCCGTCTCCGGTTAACTGTCCTCCGTTACCGTCACCCTACACCGAGCACACACCGCTCCACTCTGGATAGTTATCTATAATGATGCTGTTTAGCGGTAAGCTGTTGGCAGTGGCGGAGGTATCGAAAAGCCTTGTTGGGTTTTTTGACAGGGAAGTCATTCCGTGACCAGAGGGGAGAATCTTTTCCCAGATGAGCCCTTGCGGAAAACACATTCCAACACGTACGATATAGAATGAAACAGACAGGTTTAGGTGTCTTTTTCATTGGCCCGGAACGAACCAATGAGGACCAGAACATCTCGTCTCAGACAGCTCTTATTCCCCATAAAGGGTCCCGAAAACTCAAATCAGAGGGAGTAATAAACCTCGGGGAACAATGGTGAGTTCTAGAACCATCCCCCAGTAATAAACCTCAGGGAACAATGGTGAGTTCTAGAACCATCCCCCAGTAATAAACCTCAGGGAACAATGGTGAGTTCTAGAACCATCCCCCAGTAATAAACCTCAGGGAACAATGGTGAGTTCTAGAACCATCCCCCAGTAATAAACCTCAGGGAACAATGGTGAGTTCTAGAACCATCCCCCAGTAATAAACCTCAGGGAACAATGGTGAGTTCTAGAACCATCCCCCAGTAATAAACCTCAGGGAACAATGGTGAGTTCTAGAACCATCCCCCAGTAATAAACCTCAGGGAACAATGGTGAGTTCTAGAACCATCACCCAGTAATAAACCTCAGGGAACAATGGTGAGTTCTAGAACCATCACCCAGTAATAAACCTCAGGGAACAATGGTGAGTTCTAGAACCATCCCCCAGTAATAAACCTCAGGGAACAATGGTGAGTTCTAGAACCATCCCCCAGTAATAAACCTCAGGGAACAATGGTGAGTTCTAGAACCATCCCCCAGTAATAAACCTCAGGGAACAATGGTGAGTTCTAGAACCATCCCCAGTAATAAACCTCAGGGAACAATGGTGAGTTCTAGAACCATCCCCCAGTAATAAACCTCAGGGAACAATGGTGAGTTCTAGAACCATCCCCCAGTAATAAACCTCAGGGAACAATGGTGAGTTCTAGAACCATCCCCCAGTAATAAACCTCAGGGAACAATGGTGAGTTCTAGAACCATCCCCCAGTAATAAACCTCAGGGAACAATGGTGAGTTCTAGAACTATCACCCAGTAATAAACCTCAGGGAACAATGGTGAGTTCTAGAACCATCCCCCAGTAATAAACCTCAGGGAACAATGGTGATTTCTAGAACCATCCCCCAGTAATAAACCTCAGGGAACAATGGTGAGTTCTAGAACCATCCCCCAGTAATAAACCTCAGGGAACAATGGTGAGTTCTAGAACCATCACCAGTAATAAACCTCAGGGAACAATGGTGAGTTCTAGAACCATCACCCAGTAATAAACCTCAGGGAACAATGGTGAGTTCTAGAACCATCCCCCAGTAATAAACCTCAGGGAACAATGGTGAGTTCTAGAACCATCCCCCAGTAATAAACCTCAGGGAACAATGGTGAGTTCTAGAACCATCCCCCAGTAATAAACCTCAGGGAACAATGGTGAGTTCTAGAACCATCCCCCAGTAATAAACCTCAGGGAACAATGGTGAGTTCTAGAACCATCACCCAGTAATAAACCTCAGGGAACAATGGTGAGTTCTAGAACCATCCCCCAGTAATAAACCTCAGGGAACAATGGTGAGTTCTAGAACCATCCCCCAGTAATAAACCTCAGGGAACAATGGTGAGTTCTAGAACCATCACCCAGTAATAAACCTCAGGGAACAATGGTGAGTTCTAGAACCATCCCCCAGTAATAAACCTCAGGGAACAATGGTGAGTTCTAGAACCATCACCCAGTAATAAACCTCAGGGAACAATGGTGAGATCTAGAACCATCACCCAGTAATAAACCTCAGGGAACAATGGTGAGTTCTAGAACCATCCCCCAGTAATAAACCTCAGGGAACAATGGTGAGTTCTAGAACCATCCCCCAGTAATAAACCTCAGGGAACAATGGTGAGTTCTAGAACCATCCCCCAGTAATAAACCTCAGGGAACAATGGTGAGTTCTAGAACCATCCCCCAGTAATAAACCTCAGGGAACAATGGTGAGTTCTAGAACCATCACCCAGTAATAAACCTCAGGGAACAATGGTGAGTTCTAGAACCATCCCCCAGTAATAAACCTCAGGGAACAATGGTGAGTTCTAGAATCATCCCCCAGTAATAAACCTCAGGGAACAATGGTGAGTTCTAGAACCATCACCCAGTAATAAACCTCAGGGAACAATGGTGAGTTCTAGAACCATCCCCCAGTAATAAACCTCAGGGAACAATGGTGAGTTCTAGAACCATCCCCCAGTAATAAACCTCAGGGAACAATGGTGAGTTCTAGAACCATCCCCCAGTAATAAACCTCAGGGAACAATGGTGAGTTCTAGAACCATCCCCAAGTAATAAACCTCAGGGAACAATGGTGAGTTCTAGAACCATCACCCAGTAATAAACCTCAGGGAACAATGGTGAGTTCTAGAACCATCACCCAGTAATAAACCTCAGGGAACAATGGTGAGTTCTAGAACCATCCCCCAGTAATAAACCTCAGGGAACAATGGTGAGTTCTAGAACCATCCCCCAGTAATAAACCTCAGGGAACAATGGTGAGTTCTAGAACCATCCCCCAGTAATAAACCTCAGGGAACAATGGTGAGTTCTAGAACCATCCCCCAGTAATAAACCTCAGGGAACAATGGTGAGTTCTAGAACCATCCCCCAGTAATAAACCTCAGGGAACAATGGTGAGTTCTAGAACCATCCCCCAGTAATAAACCTCAGGGAACAATGGTGAGTTCTAGAACCATCACCCAGTAATAAACCTCAGGGAACAATGGTGAGTTCTAGAACCATCCCCCAGTAATAAACCTCAGGGAACAATGGTGAGTTCTAGAACCATCCCGAGTAATAAACCTCAGGGAACAATGGTGAGTTCTAGAACCATCCCGAGTAATAAACCTCAGGGAACAATGGTGAGTTCTAGAACCATCACCAGTAATAAACCTCAGGGAACAATGGTGAGTTCTAGAACCATCACCAGTAATAAACCTCAGGGAACAATGGTGAGTTCTAGAACCATCACCAGTAATAAACCTCAGGGAACAATGGTGAGTTCTAGAACCATCACCAGTAATAAACCTCAGGGAACAATGGTGAGTTCTAGAACCATCATCAGTAATAAACCTCAGGGAACAATGGTGAGTTCTAGAACCATCACCAGTAATAAACCTCAGGGAACAATGGTGAGTTCTAGAACCATCACCAGTAATAAACCTCAGGGAACAATGGTGAGTTCTAGAACCATCACCAGTAATAAACCTCAGGGAACAATGGTGAGTTCTAGAACCATCACCAGTAATAAACCTAAGGGAACAATGGTGAGTTCTAGAACCATCACCAGTAATAAACCTCAGGGAACAATGGTGAGTTCTAGAACCATCCCCCAGTAATAAACCTCAGGGAACAATGGTGAGTTCTAGAACCATCACCAGTAATAAACCTCAGGGAACAATGGTGAGTTCTAGAACCATCCCCCAGTAATAAACCTCAGGGAACAATGGTGAGTTCTAGAACCATCCCCCAGTAATAAACCTCAGGGAACAATGGTGAGTTCTAGAACCATCACCAGTAATAAACCTCAGGGAACAATGGTGAGTTCTAGAACCATCCCCCAGTAATAAACCTCAGGGAACAATGGTGAGTTCTAGAACCATCACCAGTAATAAACCTCAGGGAACAATGGTGAGTTCTAGAACCATCACCAGTAATAAACCTCAGGGAACAATGGTGAGTTCTAGAACCATCACCAGTAATAAACCTCAGGGAACAATGGTGAGTTCTAGAACCATCACCAGTAATAAACCTCAGGGAACAATGGTGAGTTCTAGAACCATCCCCCAGTAATAAACCTCAGGGAACAATGGTGAGTTCTAGAACCATCACCAGTAATAAACATCAGGGAACAATGGTGAGTTCTAGAACCATCACCAGTAATAAACCTCAGGGAACAATGGTGAGTTCTAGAACCATCACCAGTAATAAACCTCAGGGAACAATGGTGAGTTCTAGAACCATCCCCCAGTAATAAACCTCAGGGAACAATGGTGAGTTCTAGAACCATCCCCCAGTAATAAACCTCAGGGAACAATGGTGAGTTCTAGAACCATCACCAGTAATAAACCTCAGGG
>NW_025550958.1:47500-50000 GCF_905237065.1 Salmo salar | reverse complement strand
CCATAACCTCTTGTCTATAACCTCTGGTCTATAACCTCTGGTCCATAACCTCTGGTCTATAACCTCTGGTCCATAACCTCTATCTCTATAACCTCTGGTCCATAACCTCTGGTCTATAACCTCTGGTCCATAACCTCTGGTCTATAACCTCTGGTCTATAACCTCTGGTCTATAACCTCCATAACCTCTGGTCCATAACCTCTATCTCTATAACCTCTGGTCTATAACCTCTATAACCTCTGGTCCATAACCTCTGGTCCATAACCTCTGGTCTATAACCTCTGGTCTATAACCTCTGGTCTATAATCTCTATCCTCTGGTCTATAACCTCTGGTCTATAACCTCTGGTCCATAACCTCTGGTCTATAACCTCTGGTCCATAACCTCTGGTCCATAACCTCTGGTCCATAACCTCTGGTCCATAACCTCTATCTCTATAACCTCTGGTCTATAACCTCTATAACCTCTGGTCTATAACCTCTGGTCTATAACCTCTGGTCCATAACCTCTGGTCCATAACCTCTGGTCTATAACCTCTGGTCCATAACCTCTATCTCTATAACCTCTGGTCTATAACCTCTATAACCTCTGGTCAATAACCTCTGGTCTATAACCTCTGGTCCATAACCTCTGGTCTATAACCTCTATAACCTCTGGTCCATAACCTCTGGTCCATAACCTCTGGTCCATAACCTCTGGTCTATAACCTCTGGTCTATAACCTCTGGTCCATAACCTCTATCTCTATAACCTCTGGTCTATAACCTCTATAACCTCTGGTCCATAACCTCTGGTCTATAACCTCTGGTCCATAACCTCTGGTCTATAACCTCTGGTCTATAACCTCTGGTCCATAACCTCTGGTTCATAACCTCTGGTCTATAACCTCTGGTCCATAACCTCTGGTCTATAACCTCTGGTCTATAACCTCTGGTCTATAACCTCTATCCTCTGGTCTATAACCTCTGGTCTATAACCTCTGGTCTATAACCTCTATCCTCTGGTCTATAACCTCTGGTCTATAACCTCTATCCTCTGGTCTATAACCTCTGGTCCATAACCTCTGGTCTATAACCTCTGGTCTATAACCTCTATAACCTCTGGTCCATAACCTCTGGTCTATAACCTCTGGTCCATAACCTCTGGTCTATAACCTCTGGTCTATAACCTCTGGTCTATAACCTCTGGTCCATAACCTCTATCTCTATAACCTCTGGTCTATAACCTCTGGTCTATAACCTCTGGTCTATAACCTCTGGTCCATAACCTCTATCTCTATAACCTCTGGTCTATAACATCTTGTCTATAACCTCTATAACCTCTGGTCCATAACCTCTGGTCTATAACCTCTGGTCCATAACCTCTGGTCTATAACCTCTGGTCCATAACCTCTGGTCTACAACCTCTAACCTCTGGTCTATAACCTCTGGTCTATAACCTCTGTTCCATAACCTCTATCCTCTGGTCTATAACCTCTGGTCTATAACCTCTGGTCCATAACCTCTGGTCCATAACCTCTGGTCTATTACCTCTGGTCTATTACCTCTGGTCTATAACCTCTGGTCCATAACCTCTGGTCTATAACCTCTGGTCTATAACCTCTGGTCCATAACCTCTGGTCTATAACCTCTGGTCTATAACCTCTGGTCTATAACCTCTATCCTCTGGTCTATAACCTCTGGTCTATAACCTCTGGTCCATAACCTCTAACCTCTGGTCTATAACCTCTGGTCCATAACCTCTGGTCTATAACCTCTGGTCTATAACCTCTGGTCTATAACCTCTGGTCCATAACCTCTAACCTCTGGTCTATAACCTCTGGTCTATAACCTCTGGTCCATAACCTCTGGTCTATAACCTCTGGTCTATAACCTCTGGTCTATAACCTCTATCCTCTGGTCTATAACCTCTGGTCTATAACCTCTGGTCCATAACCTCTGGTCTATAACCTCTGGTCTATAACCTCTATCCTCTGGTCTATAACCTCTGGTCTATAACCTCTGGTCCATAACCTCTGGTCCATAACCTCTGGTCTATAACCTCTGGTCTATAACCTCTGGTCTATAACCTCTATCCTCTGGTCTATAACCTCTGGTCTATAACCTCTGGTCCATAACCTCTGGTCCATAACCTCTGGTCTATAACCTCTGGTCCATAACCTCTGGTCTATAACCTCTGGTCTATAACCTCTGGTCCATAACCTCTGGTCTATAACCTCTGGTCTATAACCTCTGGTCCATAACCTCTGGTCTATAACCTCTGGTCCATAACCTCTGGTCCATAACCTCTAACCTCTGGTCCATAACCTCTGGTCTATAACCTCTGGTCTATAACCGCTGGTCTATAACCTCTGGTCCATAACCTCTGGTCTATAACCTCTATAACCTCTGGTCTATAACCTCTGGTCCATAACCTCTGGTCTATAACCTCTGGTCTATAACCTCTATAACCTCTGGTCCATAACCTCTGGTCCATAACCTCTGGTCTATAACCTCTGGTCT
>NW_025550958.1:0-45000 GCF_905237065.1 Salmo salar | reverse complement strand
GGGAGGACTTCCTCCGTCTGCTGGTTGCCATGGAGATCCTTCACTTCACCCCTGACGACCAGGCGTCCATCTTTAGAGTCCTGTCGTCTATTCTACACCTGGGGAATGTCTACTTCCAACGTCACGAGGTAAACCCCGAACCTTAAAGGGATGGTCTGGGGAGGTATGGCTGTCTAAACCCCGAACCTTAAAGGGATGGTCTGGGGAGGTATGGCTGTCTAAACCCCGAACCTTAAAGGGATGGTCTGGGGAGGTATGGCTGTCTAAACCCCTGAACCTTAAAGGGATGGTCTGGGGAGGTATGGCTGTCTAAACCCCGAACCTTAAAGGGATGGTCTGGGGAGGTATGGCTGTCTAAACCCCTGAACCTTAAAGGGATGGTCTGGGGAGGTATGGCTGTCTAAACCCCGAACCTTAAAGGGATGGTCTGGGGAGGTATGGCTGTCTAAACCCCGAACCTTAAAGGGATGGTCTGGGGAGGTATGGCTGTCTAAACCCCGAACCTTAAAGGGATGGTCTGGGGAGGTATGGCTGTCTAAACCCCGAACCTTAAAGGGATGGTCTGGGGAGGTATGGCTGTCTAAACCCCGAACCTTAAAGGGATGGTCTGGGGAGGTATGGCTGTCTAAACCCCTGAACCTTAAAGGGATGGTCTGGGGAGGTATGGCTGTCTAAACCCCGAACCTTAAAGGGATGGTCTGGGGAGGTATGGCTGTCTAAACCCCGAACCTTAAAGGGATGGTCTGGGGAGGTATGGCTGTCTAAACCCCGAACCTTAAAGGGATGGTCTGGGGAGGTATGGCTGTCTAAACCCCGAACCTTAAAGGGATGATCTGGGGAGGTATGGCTGTCTAAACCCCGAACCTTAAAGGGATGGTCTGGGGAGGTATGGCTGTCTAAACCCCGAACCTTAAAGGGATGGTCTGGGGAGGTATGGCTGTCTAAACCCCGAACCTTAAAGGGATGGTCTGGGGAGGTATGGCTGTCTAAACCCCGAACCTTAAAGGGATGGTCTGGGGAGGTATGGCTGTCTAAACCCCGAACCTTAAAGGGATGGTCTGGGGAGGTATGGCTGTCTAAACCCCGAACCTTAAAGGGATGGTCTGGGGAGGTATGGCTGTCTAAACCCCGAACCTTAAAGGGATGGTCTGGGGAGGTATGGCTGTCTAAACCCCGAACCTTAAAGGGATGGTCTGGGGAGGTATGGCTGTCTAAACCCCGAACCTTAAAGGGATGGTCTGGGGAGGTATGGCTGTCTAAACCCCGAACCTTAAAGGGATGGTCTGGGGAGGTATGGCTGTCTAAACCCCGAACCTTAAAGGGATGGTCTGGGGAGGTATGGCTGTCTAAACCCCGAACCTTAAAGGGATGGTCTGGGGAGGTATGGCTGTCTAAACCCCGAACCTTAAAGGGATGGTCTGGGGAGGTATGGCTGTCTAAACCCCCGAACCTTAAAGGGATGGTCTGGGGAGGTATGGCTGTCTAAACCCCGAACCTTAAAGGGATGGTCTGGGGAGGTATGGCTGTCTAAACCCCTGAACCTTAAAGGGATGGTCTGGGGAGGTATGGCTGTCTAAACCCCGAACCTTAAAGGGATGGTCTGGGGAGGTATGGCTGTCTAAACCCCGAACCTTAAAGGGATGGTCTGGGGAGGTATGGCTGTCTAAACCCCGAACCTTAAAGGGATGGTCTGGGGAGGTATGGCTGTCTAAACCCCGAACCTTAAAGGGATGGTCTGGGGAGGTATGGCTGTCTAAACCCCGAACCTTAAAGGGATGGTCTGGGGAGGTATGGCTGTCTAAACCCCCGAACCTTAAAGGGATGGTCTGGGGAGGTATGGCTGTCTAAACCTGGAATCACTATAAATGGATGGTATAGAGTATGGTGTCACTATAATATGTAGTATCACTATAATATGGAGTATCACTATAATATGGAGTATCACTATAATATGTAGTATCACTATAATATGGAGTATCACTATAATATGTAGTATCACTATAATATGTAGTAATATGTAGTATCACTATAATATGGAGTATCACTATAATATGTAGTATCACTATAATATGGAGTAATATGTAGTATCACTATAATATGGAGTAATATGGAGTATCACTATAATATGGAGTATCACTATAATATGGAGTATCACTATAATATGGAGTATCACTATAATATGGAGTATATAATATGGAGTATCACTATAATATGGAGTATCACTATAATATGTAGTATCACTATAATATGGAGTAATATGGAGTATCACTATAATATGGAGTATCACTATAATATGGAGTAATATGTAGTATCACTATAATATGGAGTATCACTATAATATGGAGTATTTCACTATAATATGGAGTAATATGTAGTATCACTATAATATGGAGTAATATGGAGTATCACTATAATATGGAGTATCACTATAATATGTAGTATCACTATAATATGGAGTATCACTATAATATGGAGTATCACTATAATATGGAGTAATATAGTATCACTATAATATGGAGTATCACTATAATATGGAGTAATATGTAGTATCACTATAATATGGAGTATCACTATAATATGGAGTATCACTATAATATGGAGTAATATGGAGTATCACTATAATATGGAGTATCACTATAATATGGAGTATATATAATATGGAGTATCACTATAATATGGAGTAAGGAGTATCACTATAATATGGAGTATCACTATAATATGGAGTATCACTATAATATGGAGTAATATGGAGTATCACTATAATATGGAGTATCACTATAATATGGAGTATCACTATAATATGGAGTAATATGGAGTATCACTATAATATGGAGTATCACTATAATATGGAGTATCACTATAATATGGAGTAATATGTAGTATCACTATAATATGGAGTATCACTATAATATGGAGTATCACTATAATATGGAGTATCACTATAATATGGAGTATCACTATAATATGGAGTAATATGTAGTATCACTATAATATGGAGTATCACTATAATATGTAGTATCACTATAATATGGAGTAATATGGAGTATCACTATAATATGGAGTATCACTATAATATGGAGTAATATGTAGTATCACTATAATATGGAGTATCACTATAATATGTAGTATCACTATAATATGTAGTATCACTATAATATGGAGTATCACTATAATATGTAGTATCACTATAATATGTAGTAATATGGAGTATCACTATAATATGGAGTAATATGTAGTATCACTATAATATGGAGTAATATGAGTATCACTATAATATGTAGTAATATGGAATATCACTATAATATGGAGTATCACTATAATATGTAGTATCACTATAATATGGAGTAATATGGAGTATCACTATAATATGGAGTATCACTATAATATGGAGTAATATGTAGTATCACTATAATATGGAGTATCACTATAATATGGAGTATCACTATAATATGGAGTATCACTATAATATGGAGTATCACTATAATATGTAGTATCACTATAATATGTAGTAATATGGAGTATCACTATAATATGGAGTATCACTATAATATGGAGTATCACTATAATATGGAGTAATATGTAGTATCACTATAATATGGAGTAATATGTAGTATCACTATAATATGGAGTATCACTATAATATGGAGTATCACTATAATATGGAGTAATATGTAGTATCACTATAATATGGAGTATCACTATAATATGTAGTATCAATATATGGAGTATCACTATAATATGGAGTATCACTATAATATGGAGTAATATGTAGTATCACTATAATATGGAGTATCACTATAATATGGAGTAATATGTAGTATCACTATAATATGGAGTATCACTATAATATGGAGTATCACTATAATATGGAGTATCACTATAATATGTAGTATCACTATAATATGTAGTAATATGGAGTATCACTATAATATGGAGTAATATGTAGTATCACTATAATATGGAGTTAGTCACTATAATATGGAGTATCACTATAATATGTAGTATCACTATAATATGGAGTAATATGTAGTATCACTATAATATGGAGTATCACTATAATATGGAGTATCACTATAATATGGAGTATTTAATATGTAGTATCACTATAATATGGAGTAATATGTATCACTATAATATGTAGTATCACTATAATATGGAGTAATATGTAGTATCACTATAATATGGAGTATCACTATAATATGGAGTATCACTATAATATGTAGTATGGGGGTATGGGGAGGGTGGCATGTCCCAACCCCGAACTTTTAAAGGATGGTCTGGGGAGGTAGGGCCGTTCAAACCCCGAACCCTTAAAGGGATGGTCTGGGGGAGGTATGGCTGTCTAAACCCCGAACCCTAAAGGGCTGGTCTGGGGAGGTATATTGTTCAAACCCTGAACCTTAAAGGGATGGTCTGGGGAGGTATGGCATGTCAAACCCCGAACCTTAAAGGGATGGTCTGGGGGAGGTATGGCTGTCTCAAACCCCCAACCTTAAAGGGATGGACTGGGGAGGTATGGCTGTTCCAAACCCTGAACCCAAAGGGATGGCCTGGGGAGGTAGGGCTGTCTAAACCCCGAACCCAAAGGGATGGTCTGGGGAGGCATGGCTGTCCAAACCTCTGAACCTAAAGGGATGGTCTGGGGAGGTATGGCTGTCTCAAACCCCCTGAAACTTAAAGGGATGTAGTATCACTATAATATGGAGTAATATGTAGTATCACTATAATATGGAGTATCACTATAATATGTAGTATCACTATAATATGTAGTATCACTATAATATGGAGTATCACTATAATATGGAGTAATATGGAGTATCACTATAATATGGAGTATCACTATAATATGGAGTATCACTATAATATGTAGTAATATGTAGTATCACTATAATATGGAGTAATATGTAGTATCACTATAATATGGAGTAATATGGAGTATCACTATAATATGGAGTATCACTATAATATGGAGTATCACTATAATATGTAGTATCACTATAATATGTAGTATCACTATAATATGGAGTATCACTATAATATGGAGTATCACTCTAATATGTAGTATCACTATACTATGGAGTATCACTATAATATGAAGTATCACTATAATATGGAGTAATATGTAGTATCACTATAATATGGAGTATCACTATAATATGTAGTATCACTATAATATGGAGTAATATGTAGTATCACTATAATATGGAGTAAATATGGAGTATCACTATAATATGGAGTATCACTATAATATGGAGTATCACTATAATATGGAGTATCACTATAATATGGAGTATCACTATAATATGGAGTATCACTATAATATGTAGTATCACTATAATATGGAGTAATATGGAGTATCACTATAATATGGAGTATCACTATAATATGGAGTAATATGTAGTATCACTATAATATGGAGTATCACTATAATATGGAGTATCACTATAATATGGAGTAATATGTAGTATCACTATAATATGGAGTAATATGTAGTATCACTATAATATGGAGTATCACTATAATATGTAGTATCACTATAATATGGAGTATCACTATAATATGGAGTATCACTATAATATGTAGTATCACTATAATATGGAGTATCACTATAATATGTAGTAATTGTAGTATCACTATAATATGGAGTATCACTATAATATGGAGTATCACTATAATATGGAGTAATATGTAGTATCACTATAATATGGAGTATCACTATAATATGGAGTATCACTATAATATGTAGTATCACTATAATATGTAGTAATATGGAGTATCACTATAATATGGAGTATCACTATAATATGGAGTATCACTATAATATGGAGTAATATGGAGTATCACTATAATATGGAGTATCACTATAATATGTAGTATCACTATAATATGGAGTAATATGTAGTATCACTATAATATGGAGTATCACTATAATATGTAGTATCACTATAATATGGAGTAATATGTAGTATCACTATAATATGTAGTATCACTATAATATGTAGTATCACTATAATATGGAGTAATATGAGTATCACTATAATATGGAGTAATATTAGTATCACTATAATATGGAGTATCACTATAATATGGAGTAATATGAGTATCACTATAATATGTAGTATCACTATAATATGGAGTATCACTATAATATGGAGTATAATAATATGTAGTATCACTATAATATGGAGTAATATGTAGTATCACTATAATATGGAGTATCACTATAATATGGAGTAATATGGAGTATCACTATAATATGTAGTATCACTATAATATGGAGTAATATGAGTATCACTATAATATGGAGTATCACTATAATATGGAGTAATATGTAGTATCACTATAATATGTAGTATCACTATAATATGTAGTATCACTATAATATGGAGTATCACTATAATATGTAGTATCACTATAATATGTAGTATCACTATAATATGTAGTAATATGTAGTATCACTATAATATGGAGTAATGTAGTATCACTATAATATGGAGTAATATGTAGTATCACTATAATATGGAGTATTATATGGAGTATCACTATAATATGGAGTATCACTATAATATGTAGTATCACTATAATATGGAGTAATATGGAGTATCACTATAATATGGAGTATCACTATAATATGGAGTAATATGTAGTATCACTATAATATGGAGTATCACTATAATATGTAGTATCACTATAATATGGAGTATCACTATAATATGGAGTATCACTATAATATGGAGTATCACTATAATATGTAGTAATATGTAGTATCACTATAATATGGAGTATCACTATAATATGGAGTATCACTATAATATGGAGTATATGTTATCACTATAATATGGAGTAATATGGAGTATCACTATAATATGGAGTATCACTATAATATGGAGTATCACTATAATATGGAGTAATAGTAGTATCACTATAATATGGAGTATCACTATAATATGGAGTAATATGTAGTATCACTATAATATGGAGTATCACTATAATATGGAGTATCACTATAATATGGAGTATCACTATAATATGTAGTATCACTATAATATGGAGTAATATGTAGTATCACTATAATATGGAGTAATATGGTATCACTATAATATGGAGTATCACTATAATATGGAGTATCACTATAATATGTAGTATCACTATAATATGGAGTAATATGTAGTATCACTATAATATGGAGTATCACTATAATATGGAGTATCACTATAATATGGAGTATCACTATAATATGGAGTATCACTATAATATGGAGTAATGTAGATCACTATAATATGGAGTATCACTATAATATGGAGTAATATGTAGTATCACTATAATATGTAGTATCACTATAATATGGAGTATCACTATAATATGGAGTATCACTATAATATGTAGTATCACTATAATATGGAGTAATATAGTATCACTATAATATGTAGTATCACTATAATATGGAGTATGGAGTATCACTATAATATGGAGTATATGTAGTATCACTATAATATGGAGTATCACTATAATATGGAGTAATATGTAGTATCACTATAATATGGAGTATCACTATAATATGGAGTATCACTATAATATGGAGTAATATGTAGTATCACTATAATATGGAGTATCACTATAATATGGAGTATCACTATAATATGGAGTAATATGTAGTATCACTATAATATGTAGTATCACTATAATATGGAGTATCACTATAATATGATTGAGTATCACTATAATATGTAGTATCACTATAATATGGAGTATCACTATAATATGGAGTAATATGTAGTATCACTATAATATGGAGTGTCACTATAATATGTAGTATCACTATAATATGGAGTAATATGTAGTATCACTATAATATGGAGTATCACTATAATATGTAGTATCACTATAATATGGAGTATCACTATAATATGTAGTATCACTATAATATGGAGTATCACTATAATATGGAGTAATATGTAGTATCACTATAATATGGAGTATCACTATAATATGGAGTATATGTAGTATCACTATAATATGGAGTAATGTTATCACTATAATATGGAGTATCACTATAATATGGAGTAATATGTAGTATCACTATAATATGGAGTATCACTATAATATGGAGTAATATGTAGTATCACTATAATATGGAGTATCACTATAATATGGAGTATCACTATAATATGTAGTATCACTATAATATGTAGTAATATGGAGTATCACTATAATATGTATGTAGTATCACTATAATATGGAGTATATATGTAGTATCACTATAATATGGAGTATCACTATAATATGGAGTATCACTATAATATGGAGTAATATGTAGTATCACTATAATATGGAGTAATATGTAGTATCACTATAATATGGAGTATCACTATAATATGGAGTATCACTATAATATGGAGTAATATGGAGTATCACTATAATATGTAGTATCACTATAATATGGAGTATCACTATAATATGTAGTAATATGGAGTATCACTATAATATGGAGTAATATGTAGTATCACTATAATATGTAGTAATATGGAGTATCACTATAATATGGAGTATCACTATAATATGGAGTATTACTATAATATGTAGTATCACTATAATATGTAGTATCACTATAATATGGAGTATCACTATAATATGGAGTATCACTATAATATGTAGTAATATGGAGTATCACTATAATATGGAGTATCACTATAATATGTAGTATCACTATATATGGAGTATCACTATAATATGGAGTAATATGGAGTATCACTATAATATGGAGTATCACTATAATATGTAGTATCACTATAATATGGAGTAATATGGAGTATCACTATAATATGGAGTATCACTATAATATGGAGTATCACTATAATATGGAGTAATATGTAGTATCACTATAATATGTAGTATCACTATATGTAGTATCACTATAATATGGAGTAATATGGAGTATCACTATAATATGGAGTAATCACTATAATATGGAGTATCACTATAATATGTAGTAATATGGAGTATCACTATAATATGTAGTATCACTATAATATGGAGTATCACTATAATATGGAGTATCACTATAATATAGAGTATCACTATAATATGGAGTAATATGTAGTATCACTATAATATGGAGTAATATGAGTATCACTATAATATGGAGTATCACTATAATATGGAGTAATATGTAGTATCACTATAATATGGAGTAATCATATGTAGTATCACTAATATGATAATATGGAGTATCACTATAATATGGAGTATCACTATAATATGTAGTATCACTATAATATGGAGTAATATGGAGTATCACTATAATATGGAGTATCACTATAATATGGAGTAATATGTAGTATCACTATAATAGGAGTATCACTATAATATGGAGTATCACTATAATATGGAGTAATATGGAGTATCACTATAATATGGAGTATCACTATAATATGGAGTATCACTATAATATGGAGTAATATGGAGTATCACTATAATATGGAGTAATATGTAGTATCACTATAATATGGAGTATCACTATAATATGTAATATGGGTATCACTATAATATGTAGTATCACTATAATATGGAGTATCACTATAATATGTAGTATCACTATAATATGGAGTATCACTATAATATGGAGTAATATGTAGTATCACTATAATATGGAGTAATTAGTATCACTATAATATGGAGTATCACTATAATATGGAGTAATATGTAGTATCACTATAATATGGGTATATTAGTATCACTATAATATGGAGTAATTGTATCACTATAATATGGAGTATCACTATAATATGTAGTATCACTATAATATGGAGTAATATGAGTATCACTATAATATGGAGTATCACTATAATATGGAGTAATATGTAGTATCACTATAATATGGAGTATCACTATAATATGGAGTATCACTATAATATGGAGTAATATGTAGTATCACTATAATATGGAGTATCACTAATATGGAGTATCACTATAATATGTAGTATCACTATAATATGTAGTAATATGTAGTATCACTATAATATGGAGTATCACTATAATATGGAGTATCACTATAATATGGAGTATCACTATAATATGGAGTAATATGTAGTATCACTATAATATGGAGTATCACTATAATATGGAGTATCACTATAATATGGAGTAATATGTAGTATCACTATAATATGGAGTATCACTATAATATGTAGTATCACTATAATATGTAGTATCACTATAATATGGAGTATCACTATAATATGGAGTAATATGTAGTATCACAGAGTATCCTATAATATGGAGTAATATGTAGTATCACTATAATATGGAGTATCACTATAATATGTAGTATCACTATAATATGGAGTATCAATATGAGTATCACTATAATATGGAGTAATATGTAGTATCACTATAATATGTAGTAATATGTAGTATCACTATAATATGGAGTGTCACTATAATATGGAGTATCACTATAATATGGAGTAATATGTAGTATCACTATAATATGGAGTATCACTATAATATGTAGTATCACTATAATATGTAGTATCACTATAATATGGAGTAATATGTAGTATCACTATAATATGGAGTATCACTATAATATGGAGTATCACTATAATATGGAGTAATATGGAGTATCACTATAATATGTAGTATCACTATAATATGGAGTAGTAGTATCACTATAATATGGAGTATCACTATAATATGTAGTATCACTATAATATGGAGTTGTAGTATCACTATAATATGGAGTAATATGGAGTATCACTATAATATGGAGTATCACTATAATATGGAGTATCACTATAATATGGAGTATCACTATAATATGGAGTATCACTATAATATGGAGTATCACTATAATATGGAGTATCACTATAATATGGAGTATCACTATAATATGGAGTATCACTATAATATGGAGTATCACTATAATATGGAGTATCACTATAATATGGAGTAATATGGAGTATCACTATAATATGGAGTATCACTATAATATGGAGTATATGAGTATCACTATAATATGGAGTAATAGTATCACTATAATATGGAGTATCACTATAATATGGAGTAATATGTAGTATCACTATAATATGTAGTATCACTATAATATGAGTAATATGTATCACTATAATATGGAGTATCACTATAATATGGAGTATCACTATAATATGGAGTATCACTATAATATGGAGTAATTGAGTATCACTATAATTGGAGTTGTAGTATCACTATAATATGGAGTATCTATAATATGGAGTATCACTATAATATGGAGTATCACTATAATATGGAGTATCACTATAATATGGAGTAATATGGAGTATCACTATAATATGGAGTGAGTATCACTATAATATGAGTATCACTATAATATGGAGTATCACTATAATATGGATAATATGGAGTATCACTATAATATGTAGTATCACTATAATATGGAGTATCACTATAATATGGAGTAATATGTAGTATCACTATAATATGGAGTAATATGGAGTATCACTATAATATGGGTATCATATATATGAGTATCACTATAATATGGAGTAATATGGAGTATCACTATAATATGGAGTATCACTATAATATGGAGTATAACTATAATATGGAGTATCACTATAATATGGAGTAATATGGAGTAATATGTAGTATCACTATAATATGGAGTATCACTATAATATGGAGTATCACTATAATATGGAGTATCACTATAATATGTAGTAATATGTAGTATCACTATAATATGGAGTATCACTATAATATGGAGTATCACTATAATATGGAGTAATATGTAGTATCACTATAATATGGAGTATCACTATAATATGGAGGTATCACTATAATATGGAGTAATATGGAGTATCACTATAATATGGAGTATCACTATAATATGGAGTAATATGGAGTATCACTATAATATGGAGTATCACTATAATATGGAGTATCACTATAATATGGAGTATCCTATAATATGGAGTATTTAGTATCACTATAATATGGAGTATCACTATAATATGGAGTATAGTATCACTAAATATGGAGTAATATGTAGTATCACTATAATATGGAGTATCACTATAATATGGAGTATCACTATAATATGTAGTACACTAATATGTAGTATCACTATAATTGGAGTAATATGTAGTATCACTATAATATGTAGTATCACTATAATATGTAGTATCACTATAATATGGAGTATCACTATAATATGGAGTAATATGTAGTATCACTATAATATGTAGTATCACTATAATATGGAGTATCACTATAATATGAGTATCACTATAATATGGAGTAATATGTAGTATCACTATAATATGGAGTATCACTATAATATGGAGTAATATGGAGTATCACTATAATATGGAGTACATAATATTAGTATCACTATAATATGGAGTATCACTATAATATGGAGTATTGGAGTATCACTATAATATGGAGTATCACTATAATATGGAGTAATATGTAGTATCACTATAATATGTAGTAATTGTAGTATCACTATAATATGGAGTATCACTATAATATGGAGTATCACTATAATATGAGTCCAATATGTAGTATCACTATAATATGGAGTAATATGGAGTATCACTATAATATGTAGTATCACTATAATATGTAGTATGTAGTATCACTATAATATGGAGTATCACTATAATATGGAGTATCACTATAATATGGAGTATCACTATAGTAATATGAGTATCTATATGTAGTATCACTATAATATGGGTAATATGTAGTATCACTATAATATGGAGTATCACTATAATATGGAGTATCACTATAATATGGAGTAATATGTAGTATCACTATAATATGGAGTAATATGGAGTATCACTATAATATGGAGTATCACTATAATATGGAGTATAACTATAATATGGAGTATCACTATAATATGTAGTATCACTATAATATGGAGTATCACTATAATATGGAGTAATATGTAGTATCACTATAATATGGAGTATCACTATAATATGGAGTAATATATCACTATAATATGGAGTAATATGTAGTATCACTATAATATGGAGTATCACTATAATATGGAGTATCACTATAATATGGAGTATCACTATAATATGGAGTATCACTATAATATGTAGTATCACTATAATATGGAGTAATATGGAGTATCACTATAATATGGAGTATCACTATAATATGTAGTATCACTATAATATGGAGTATCACTATAATATGGAGTATCACTATAATATGGAGTAATATGTAGTATCACTATAATATGGAGTATCACTATAATATGGAGTATCACTATAATATGGAGTATCACTATAATATGGAGTAATATGGAGTATCACTATAATATGTAGTATCACTATAATATGGAGTAATATGGAGTATCACTATAATATGGAGTAATATGTAGTATCACTATAATATGGAGTATCACTATAATATGGAGTAATATGTAGTATCACTATAATATGGAGTATCACTATAATATGGAGTAATATGTAGTATCACTATAATATGGAGTATCACTATAATATGTAGTATCACTATAATATGGAGTAATATGTAGTATCACTATAATATGGAGTATCACTATAATATGGGTAGTATCACTATAATATGTAGTATCACTATAATATGGAGTAATATGTAGTATCACTATAATATGTAGTATCACTATAATATGTAGTAATATGTATCACTATAATATGTAGTATCACTATAATATGGTGTAGTATCACTATAATATGTAGTATCACTATAATATGTAGTATCACTATAATATGGAGTATCACTATAATATGGAGTATCACTATAATATGGAGTAATATGTAGTATCACTATAATATGGAGTATCACTATAATATGGAGTATCACTATAATATGTAGTATCACTATAATATGGAGTAATATGTAGTATCACTATAATATGGAGTATCACTATAATATGGAGTAATATGTAGTATCACTATAATATGGAGTATCACTATAATATGGAGTAATATGGAGTATCACTATAATATGTAGTATCACTATAATATGGAGTATCACTATAATATGGAGTAATATGTAGTATCACTATAATATGGAGTATCACTATAATATGGAGTAATATGGAGTATCACTATAACATGTAGTATCACTATAATATGGAGTATCACTATAATATGGAGTAATATGGAGTATCACTATAATATGGAGTATCACTATAATATGGAGTAATATGTAGTATCACTATAATATGGAGTAATATGTAGTATCACTATAATATGGAGTATCACTATAATATGTAGTATCACTATAATATGGAGTATCACTATAATATGAAGTATCACTATAATATGGAGTATCACTATAATATGTAGTATCACTATAATATGGAGTATCACTATAATATGGAGTATCACTATAATATGGAGTATCACTATAATATGGAGTATCACTATAATATGGAGTAATATGGAGTATCACTATAATATGGAGTATCACTATAATATGGAGTAATATGTAGTATCACTATAATATGGAGTGATATGTAGTATCACTATAATATGTAGTATCACTATAATATGGAGTAATATGTAGTATCACTATAATATGGAGTATCACTATAATATGTAGTATCACTATAATATGTAGTATCACTATAATATGTAGTATCACTATAATATGGAGTATCACTATAATATGGAGTAATATGTAGTATCACTATAATATGGAGTATCACTATAATATGGAGTATCACTATAATATGGAGTAATATGTCGTATCACTATAATATGGAGTATCACTATAATATGGAGTAATATGTAGTATCACTATAATATGTAGTATCACTATAATATGTAGTATCACTATAATATGGAGTAATATGTAGTATCACTATAATATGGAGTATCACTATAATATGTAGTATCACTATAATATGGAGTAATATGTAGTATCACTATAATATGGAGTATCACTATAATATGGAGTAATATGGAGTATCACTATAATATGGAGTATCACTATAATATGGAGTAATATGTAGTATCACTATAATATGGAGTAATATGGAGTATCACTATAATATGGAGTATCACTATAATATGGAGTATCACTATAATATGGAGTATCACTATAATATGGAGTAATATGTAGTATCACTATAATATGGAGTATCACTATAATATGGAGTAATATGTAGTATCACTATAATATGTAGTATCACTATAATATGGAGTAATATTTAGTATCACTATAATATGGAGTATCACTATAATATGTAGTATCACTATAATATGGAGTAATATGGAGTATCACTATAATATGGAGTAATATGTAGTATCACTATAATATGTAGTATAACTATAATATGTAGTAATATGTAGTATCACTATAATATGGAGTATCACTATAATATGGAGTATCACTATAATATGTAGTATCACTATAATATGGAGTATCACTATAATATGGAGTATCACTATAATATGGAGTATCACTATAATATGTAGTATCACTATAATATGGAGTATCACTATAATATGGAGTATCACTATAATATGTAGTATCACTATAATATGGAGTATCACTATAATATGTAGTATCACTATAATATGGAGTATCACTATAATATGGAGTAATATGGAGTATCACTATAATATGGAGTTAAATGTAGTATCACTATAATATGGAGTAATATGGAGTATCACTATAATATGTAGTATCACTATAATATGTAGTATCACTATAATATGGAGTAATATGGAGTATCACTATAATATGTAGTATCACTATAATATGGAGTATCACTATAATATGGAGTAATATGGAGTATCACTATAATATGGAGTATCACTATAATATGGAGTAATATGTAGTATCACTATAATATGGAGTATCTTAATAATATGTAGTATCACTATAATATGGAGTAATATGGAGTATCACTATAATATGGAGTATCACTATAATATGTAGTATCACTATAATATGGAGTAATATGGAGTATCACTATAATATGGAGTATCACTATAATATGTAGTATCACTATAATATGTAGTATCACTATAATATGGAGTATCACTATAATATGGAGTAATATGTAGTATCACTATAATATGTAGTATCACTATAATATGGAGTATCACTATAATATGGAGTAATATGTAGTATCACTATAATATGGAGTATCACTATAATATGGAGTATCACTATAATATGGAGTATCACTATAATATGGAGTAATATGGAGTATCACTATAATATGTAGTAATATGGAGTATCACTATAATATGGAGTATCACTATAATATGGAGTAATATGGAGTATCACTATAATATGGAGTATCACTATAATATGGAGTATCACTATAAAATGGAGTATCACTATAATATGGAGTAATATGGAGTATCACTATAATATGTAGTAATATGGAGTATCACTTTAATATGTAGTAATATGGAGTATCACTATAATATGTAGTAATATGGAGTATCACTATAATATGGAGTATCACTATAATATGGAGTATCACTATAATATGGAGTAATATGTAGTATCACTATAATATGGAGTAATATGGAGTATCACTATAATATGGAGTAAAATCACTATAATATGGAGTATCACTATAATATGGAGTATCACTATACTATGTAGTATCACTATAATATGGAGTATCACTATAATATGGGGTAATATGGAGTATCACTATAATATGGAGTATCACTATAATATGGAGTAATATGTAGTATCACTATAATATGGAGTAATATGGAGTATCACTATAATATGTAGTATCACTATAATATGGAGTAATATGTAGTATCACTATAATATGGAGTATCACTATAATATGGAGTAATATGTAGTATCACTATAATATGGAGTATCACTATAATATGGAGTATCACTATAAAATGGAGTATCACTATAATATGGAGTAATATGGAGTATCACTATAATATGTAGTAATATGGAGTATCACTATAATATGGAGTATTGGAGTATCACTATAATATGGAGTATCACTATAATATGGAGTAATATGGAGTATCACTATAATATGTAGTAATATGGAGTATCACTATAATATGGAGTAATATGGAGTATCACTATAATATGTAGTAATATGGAGTATCACTATAATATGGAGCATCACTATAATATGTAGTATCACTATAATATGGAGTAATATGGAGTATCACTATAATATGTAGTATCACTATAATATGGAGTAATATGGAGTATCACTATAATATGGAGTAATATGGAGTATCACTATAATATGGAGTATCACTATAATATGGAGTATCACTATAATATGGAGTATCACTATAATATGTAGTATCACTATAATATGGAATATCACTATAATATGGAGTAATATGGAGTATCACTATAATATGGAGTATCACTATAATATGGAGTATCACTATAATATGGAGTAATATGTAGTATCACTATAATATGGAGTATCACTATAATATGGAGTAATATGTAGTATCACTATAATATGGAGTATCACTATAATATGGAGTAATATGTAGTATCACTATAATATGGAGTAATATGGAGTATCACTATAATATGGAGTATCACTATAATATGGAGTATCACTATAATATGGAGTAATATGTAGTATCACTATAATATGGAGTATCACTATAATATGGAGTAATATGTAGTATCACTATAATATGGAGTAATATGAGTATCACTATAATATGGAGTATCACTATAATATGGAGTATCACTATAATATGGAGTAACACTATAATATGGAGTAATATGGAGTATCACTATAATATGGAGTATCACTATAATATGGAGTATCACTATAATATGTAGTATCACTATAATATGGAATATCACTATAATATGGAGTAATATGGAGTATCACTATAATATGGAGTATCACTATAATATGGAGTATCACTATAATATGGAGTAATATGTAGTATCACTATAATATGGAGTAATATGGAGTATCACTATAATATGGAGTATCACTATAATATGGAGTAATATGTAGTATCACTATAATATGGAGTATCACTATAATATGGAGTAATATGTAGTATCACTATAATATGGAGTATCACTATAATATGGAGTATCACTATAATATGGAGTATCACTATAATATGGAGTAATATGTAGTATCACTATAATATGGAGTATCACTATAATATGGAGTAATATGGAGTATCACTATAATATGGAGTATCACTATAATATGGAGTAATATGTAGTATCACTATAATATGTAGTAATATGTAGTAATATGTAGTATCACTATAATATGGAGTATCACTATAATATGGAGTAATATGTAGTATCACTATAATATGTAGTAATATGGAGTATCACTATAATATGTAGTATCACTATAATATGTAGTATCACTATAATATGGAGTAATATGTAGTATCACTATAATATGTAGTAATATGGAGTATCACTATAATATGTAGTATCACTATAATATGTAGTATCACTATAATATGGAGTAATATGTAGTATCACTATAATATGTAGTATCACTATAATATGGAGTATCACTATAATATGGAGTATCACTATAATATGGAGTATCACTATAATATGGAGTATCACTATAATATGGAGTAATATGTAGTATCACTATAATATGTAGTAATATGGAGTATCACTATAATATGTAGTATCACTATAATATGTAGTATCACTATAATATGGAGTATCACTATAATATGGAGTAATATGTAGTATCACTATAATATGGAGTATCACTATAATATGGAGTATCACTATAATATGGAGTAATATGGTATCACTATAATATGGAGTATCACTATAATATGGAGTAATATGTAGTATCACTATAATATGTACTACACTATAATATGTAGTATCACTATAATATGGAGTAATATGTAGTATCACTATAATATGGAGTATCACTATAATATGTAGTATCACTATAATATGGAGTAATATGTAGTATCACTATAATATGGAGTATCACTATAATATGGAGTAATATGGAGTATCACTATAATATGGAGTATCACTATAATATGGAGTAATATGTAGTATCACTATAATATGGAGTAATATGGAGTATCACTATTATATGGAGTATCACTATAATATGGAGTATCACTATAATATGGAGTATCACTATAATATGGAGTAATATGTAGTATCACTATAATATGGAGTATCACTATAATATGGAGTAATATGTAGTATCACTATAATATGTAGTATCACTATAATATGTAGTAATATTTAGTATCACTATAATATGGAGTATCACTATAATATGTAGTATCACTATAATATGGAGTAATATGTAGTATCACTATAATATGTAGTATCACTATAATATGGAGTATCACTATAATATGTAGTATCACTATAATATGGAGTAATATGGAGTATCACTATAATATGGAGTAATATGGAGTATCACTATAATATGGAGTAATATGTAGTATCACTATAATATGTAGTATAACTATAATATGTAGTAATATGTAGTATCACTATAATATGGAGTATCACTATAATATGGAGTATCACTATAATATGTAGTATCACTATAATATGGAGTATCACTATAATATGGAGTATCACTATAATATGGAGTATCACTATAATATGTAGTATCACTATAATATGGAGTATCACTATAATATGGAGTATCACTATAATATGTAGTACACATAATATGGAGTATCACTATAATATGTAGTATCACTATAATATGGAGTATCACTATAATATGGAGTAATATGGAGTATCACTATAATATGGAGTTAAATGTAGTATCACTATAATATGGAGTAATATGGAGTATCACTATAATATGGAGTATCACTATAATATGGAGTACCACTATAATATGGAGTAATATGTAGTATCACTATAATATGTAGTATCACTATAATATGGAGTACCACTATAATATGGAGTAATATGGAGTATCACTATAATATGGAGTATCACTATAATATGGAGTAATATGTAGTATCACTATAATATGGAGTATCAATATGTAGTATCACTATAATATGGAGTAATATGGAGTATCACTATAATATGGAGTATCACTATAATATGTAGTATCACTATAATATGGAGTAATATGGAGTATCACTATAATATGGAGTATCACTATAATATGTAGTATCACTATAATATGTAGTATCACTATAATATGGAGTATCACTATAATATGGAGTAATATGTAGTATCACTATAATATGGAGTATCTTAATAATATGTAGTATCACTATAATATGGAGTAATATGGAGTATCACTATAATATGGAGTATCACTATAATATGGAGTATCACTATACTATGGAGTATCACTATAATATGGAGTATCACTATAAAATGGAGTATCACTATAATATGGAGTAATATGGAGTATCACTATAATATGTAGTAATATGGAGTATCACTATAATATGGAGTATCACTATAATATGGAGTAATATGGAGTATCACTATAATATGGAGTATCACTATAATATGGAGTATCACTATAATATGGAGTATCACTATAATATGGAGTAATATGGAGTATCACTATAATATGTAGTATATGGAGTATCACTATAATATGTAGTAATATGGAGTATCACTATAATATGTAGTAATATGGAGTATCACTATAATATGGAGTATCACTATAATATGGAGTATCACTATAATATGGAGTATCACTATAATATGGAGTAATATGTAGTATCACTATAATATGGAGTAATATGGAGTATCACTATAATATGGAGTATCACTATAATATGGAGTATCACTATAATATGGAGTATCACTATAATATGTAGTATCACTATAATATGGAATATCACTATAATATGGAGTAATATGAGTATCACTATAATATGGAGTATCACTATAATATGGAGTAATATGTAGTATCACTATAATATGGAGTAATATGGAGTATCACTATAATATGTAGTATCACTATAATATGGAGTAATATGTAGTATCACTATAATATGGAGTATCACTATAATATGGAGTAATATGTAGTATCACTATAATATGGAGTATCACTATAATATGGAGTATCACTATAAAATGGAGTATCACTATAATATGGAGTAATATGGAGTATCACTATAATATGTAGTAATATGGAGTATCACTATAATATGTAGTAATATGGAGTATCACTATAAAATGGAGTATCACTATAATATGGAGTAATATGGAGTATCACTATAATATGTAGTAATATGGAGTATCACTATAATATGGAGTAATATGGAGTATCACTATAATATGTAGTAATATGGAGTATCACTATAATATGGAGCATCACTATAATATGTAGTATCACTATAATATGGAGTAATATGGAGTATCACTATAATATGTAGTATCACTATAATATGGAGTAATATGGAGTATCACTATAATATGTAGTATCACTATAATATGTAGTAAATGTAGTATCACTATAATATGGAGTATCACTATAGAATGTAGTAATATGTAGTATCACTATAATATGGAGTAATATGGAGTATCACTATAATATGTAGTATCACTATAATATGGAGTAATATGTAGTATCACTATAATATGGAGTATCACTATAATATGGAGTAATATGTAGTATCACTATAATATGGAGTAATATGGAGTATCACTATAATATGGAGTATCACTATAATATGGAGTATCACTATAATATGGAGTAATATGTAGTATCACTATAATATGGAGTATCACTATAATATGGAGTAATATGTAGTATCACTATAATATGGAGTAATATGGAGTATCACTATAATATGGAGTATCACTATAATATGGAGTATCACTATAATATGGAGTATCACTATAATATGTAGTATCACTATAATATGGAATATCACTATAATATGGAGTAATATGGAGTATCACTATAATATGGAGTATCACTATAATATGGAGTATCACTATAATATGGAGTAATATGTAGTATCACTATAATATGGAGTAATATGGAGTATCACTATAATATGGAGTATCACTATAATATGGAGTAATATGTAGTATCACTATAATATGGAGTATCACTATAATATGGAGTAATATGTAGTATCACTATAATATGGAGTATCACTATAATATGGAGTATCACTATAATATGGAGTATCACTATAATATGGAGTAATATGTAGTATCACTATAATATGGAGTATCACTATAATATGGAGTAATATGGAGTATCACTATAATATGGAGTATCACTATAATATGTAGTATCACTATAATATGGAGTATCACTATAATATGGAGTATCACTATAATATGGAGTAATATGTAGTATCACTATAATATGTAGTAATATGTAGTAATATGTAGTATCACTATAATATGGAGTATCACTATAATATGGAGTAATATGTAGTATCACTATAATATGGAGTATCACTATAATATGGAGTATCACTATAATATGGAGTAATATGTAGTATCACTATAATATGTAGTAATATGGAGTATCACTATAATATGTAGTATCACTATAATATGTAGTAATATGTAGTATCACTATAATATGGAGTATCACTATAATATGGAGTAATATGTAGTATCACTATAATATGTAGTATCACTATAATATGTAGTAATATGTAGTATCACTATAATATGTAGTATCACTATAATATGGAGTAATATGTAGTATCACTATAATATGGAGTATCACTATAATATGGAGTAATATGTAGTATCACTATAATATGTAGTATCACTATAATATGTAGTAATATGTAGTATCACTATAATATGTAGTATCACTATAATATGGAGTATCACTATAATATGGAGTATCACTATAATATGGAGTAATATCGAGTTTCACTATAATATGGAGTATCACTATAATATGGAGTATCACTATAATATGGAGTATCACTATAATATGTAGTATCACTATAATATGGAGTAATATGGAGTATCACTATAATATGTAGTATCACTATAATATGGAGTATCACTATAATATGTAGTATCACTATAATATGGAGTATCACTATAATATGTAGTATCACTATAATATGGAGTAATATGGAGTATCACTATAATATGGAGTAATATGTAGTATCACTATAATATGGAGTATCACTATAATATGGAGTATCACTATAATATGGAGTATCACTATAATATGGAGCATCACTATAATATGTAGTATCACTATAATATGGAGTATCACTATAATATGTAGTATCACTATAATATGGAGTAATATGTAGTATCACTATAATATGGAGTAATATGGAGTATCACTATAATATGTAGTATCACTATAATATGTAGTATCACTATAATATGGAGTATCACTATAATATGGAGTAATATGTAGTATCACTATAATATGGAGTATCACTATAATATGTAGTATCACTATAATATGGAGTATCACTATAATATGTAGTATCACTATAATATGGAGTAATATGGAGTATCACTATAATATGGAGTATCACTATAATATGGAGTATCACTATAATATGAGTATCACTATAATATGGAGTAATATGGAGTATCACTATAATATGGAGTATCACTATAATATGGAGTATCACTATAATATGGAGTATCACTATAATATGGAGTAATATGTAGTATCACTATAATATGGAGTATCACTATAATATGGAGTAATATGTAGTATCACTATAATATGTAGTATCACTATAATATGTAGTAATATGTAGTATCACTATAATATGTAGTATCACTATAATATGGAGTATCACTATAATATGGAGTATCACTATAATATGTAGTATCACTATAATATGGAGTAATTCGGTTCACTATAATATGTAGTATCACTATAATATGGAGTAATATGTGTATCACTATAATATGGAGTAATATGGAGTATCACTATAATATGTAGTATCACTATAATATGGAGTATCACTATAATATGGAGTATCACTATAATATGTAGTATCACTATAATATGGAGTAATATGGAGTATCACTATAATATGTAGTATCACTATAATATGTAGTATCACTATAATATGGAGTAATATAATATGTAGTATCACTATAATATGTAGTAATATGTAGTATCACTATAATATGTAGTATCACTATAATATGGAGTAATATGTAGTATCACTATAATATGGAGTATCACTATAATATGGAGTATCACTATAATATGGAGTAATATGTAGTATCACTATAATATGTAGTATCACTATAATATGGAGTATCACTATAATATGTAGTATCACTATAATATGTAGTAATATGTAGTATCACTATAATATGTAGTATCACTATAATATGGAGTAATATGTAGTATCACTATAATATGTAGTATCACTATAATATGGAGTATCACTATAATATGTAGTATCACTATAATATGGAGTAATATGGAGTATCACTATAATATGGAGTAATATGTAGTATCACTATAATATGGAGTATCACTATAATATGGAGTAATATGTAGTATCACTATAATATGGAGTATCACTATAATATGTAGTAATATGGAGTATCACTATAATATGGAGTATCACTATAATATGGAGTATCACTATAATATGGAGTATCACTATAATATGTAGTATCACTATAATATGGAGTATCACTATAATATGGAGCATCACTATAATATGTAGTATCACTATAATATGTAGTATAACTATAATATGGAGTAATATGTAGTATCACTATAATATGGAGTAATATGGAGTATCACTATAATATGGAGTAATATGTAGTATCACTATAATATGGAGTAATATGGAGTATCACTATAATATGTAGTATCACTATAATATGTAGTATCACTATAATATGGAGTATCACTATAATATGGAGTAATATGGAGTATCACTATAATATGGAGTATCACTATAATATGGAGTAATATGGAGTATCACTATAATATGGAGTATCACTACAATATGTAGTATCACTATAATATGGAGTATCACTATAATATGGAGTATCACTATAATATGGAGTAATATGTAGTATCACTATAATATGGAGTATCACTATAATATGGAGTATCACTATAATATGGAGTAATATGTAGTATCACTATAATATGTAGTATCACTATAATATGGAGTAATATGTAGTATCACTATAATATGGAGTAATATGGAGTATCACTATAATATGGAGTATCACTATAATATGGAGTAATATGTAGTATCATTATAATATGTAGTATCACTATAATATGTAGTATCTCTATAATATGTAGTATCACTATAATATGTAGTATCACTATAATATGAAGTAATATGGAGTATCACTATAATATGTAGTAATATGTAGTATCACTATAATATGGAGTATCACTATAATATGTAGTAATATGTAATATCACTATAATATGGAGTATCACTATAATATGGAGTATCACTATAATATGGAGTATCACTATAATATGTAATATTATATATTCCACTATATGTAATATGGAATATCTCTCCTCCTCTTAATGTAGTATCCCTGTAATATGGAATATCTCTCCTCCTCTTAATGTAGTATCCCTGTAATATGGAATATCTCTCCTCCTCTTAATGTAGTATCCCTGTAATATGGAATATCTCTCCTCCTCTTAATGTAGTATCCCTGTAATATGGAATATCTCTCCTCCTCTTAATGTAGTATCCCTGTAATATGGAATATCTCTCCTCCAGGATATTTTTATTTATTTATTTATTTATTTCACCTTTGTTTAACCAGGTAGGCCAGTTGAGAACAAGTACTTTATTTAACCAGGTAGGCCAGTTGAGAACAAGTACTTTATTTAACCAGGTAGGCTAGTTGAGAACAAGTCCTTTATTTAACCAGGTTAGGCTAGTTGAGAACAAGTCCTTTATTTAACCAGGTAGGCAAGTTGAGAACAAGTCCTTTATTTAACCAGGTAGGCTAGTAGAGAACAAGTTCTCATTTACAACTGCGACCTGGCCAAGATAAAGCAAAGCAGTTCGACAACATATTACAACAACAGAGTAACACATGGAGTAAAACAAACATACAGTCAATAATACAGTAGAAAAATAAGTCTATATACAATGTGAGCAAATGAGGTGAGATAAGGGAGGTAAAGACAAAAAGGCCATGGTGGCAAAGTAAATACAATATAGCAAGTAAAACACTGGAATGGTAGATTTGTAATTTGAAGAAAGTTCAAAGTTAAAATATAAATAATATGGTGCAAAGGAGCAAAAATAATAAATAAAATAAATAAATACAGTAGGGGAAGAGGTAGTAGTTTGGGCTAAATTATAGATGGGCTATGTACAGGTGCAGTGATCTGGGAGCTGCTCTGACAGCTGGTGCTTAAAGCTAGTGAGGGAGATAAGTGTTTCCAGTTTCAGAGATTTTTTTTGTAGTTCGTTCCAGTCATTGGCAGCAGAGAACTGGAAGGAAAGGCGGCCGAAGGAGGAGTTGGCTTTAGGGGTATTCAGCAGAGAACTGGAAGGAAAGGCGGCCGAAGGAGGAGTTGGCTTTAGGGGTATTCAGCAGAGAACTGGAAGGAAAGGCGGCCGAAGGAGGAGTTGGCTTTAGGGGTATTCAGCCGAGAACTGGAAGGAAAGGCGGCCAAGGAGGAGTTGGCTTTAGGGGTATTCAGCAGAGAACTGGAAGGAAAGGCGGCCAAGGAGGAGTTGGCTTTTAGGGGTATTCAGCAGAGAACTGGAAGGAAAGGCGGCCGAAGGAGGAGTTGGCTTTAGGGGTATTCAGCAGAGAACTGGAAGGAAAGGCGGCCGAAGGAGGAGTTGGCTTTAGGGGTATTCAGCCGAGAACTGGAAGGAAAGGCGGCGAAGGAGGAGTTGGCTTTAGGGGTATTCAGCAGAGAACTGGAAGGAAAGGCGGCCGAAGGAGGAGTTGGCTTTAGGGGTATTCAGCCGAGAACTGGAAGGAAAGGCGGCCGAAGGAGGAGTTGGCTTTAGGGGTATTCCACTGTATGGTCGGAGCAGAGGGGCTGCCCCCTGTGTGTCTCTCAGAGGCATGAAGCAGAAGGTGTTGGGTTTTCTCTGGTAAAACGAAGTGAAGGTTGCTGTGTTGTACTGCAGGCGGACGGCCAGGAGGTGGCGACGGTGGTCAGCGCTCAGGAGATCAGAGTCGTAGCTGAACTGCTTCAGATCTCTCCAGAGGGACTCCAGAAGGCCCTCACACACAAAGTCACGGTCAGGACGTCGCCTTTCTGCTGAGCATCTCTACTCCCTGAATACAGTATCTAGTGCTCTATCATCTCTGCTCTATCCTCTCTGCTCTATCATCTCTGCTCCCTGAATACAGTATCTAGTGCTCTATCATCTCTGCTCTATCCTCTCTACTCTATCATCTCTGCTCTATCATCTCTATCATCTCTATAATCTCTACTCTATCATCTCTACTCTATCATCTCTATCATCTCTGCTCTATCATCTCTGCTGTATCCTCTCTACTCTATCATCTCTGCTCTATCATCTCTATCATCTCTATTCTATCATCTCTGCTCTATCATCTCTACTCTACCATCTGTAGTCTCTATCATCTCTACTCTATCCTCTCTACTCTATCATCTCTACTCCCTGAATACAGTATCTAGTGCTCTATCATCTCTGCTCTATCCTCTCTACTCTATCATCTCTACTCTATCCTCTCTACTCCCTGAATACAGTATCTAGTGCTCTATCATCTCTGCTCTATCCTCTCTACTCTATCATCTCTGCTGTATCATCTCTACTCTATCATCTCTGCTCTATCATCTCTATCATCTCTGCTCTATCATCTCTACTCTATCATCTCTACTCTATCATCTCTACTCTATCCTCTCTATCATCTCTATCATCTCTGCTCTATCCTCTCTACTCTATCATCTCTGCTCTATCATCTCTACTCTATCATCTCTATCATCTCTATCATCTCTGCTCTATCATCTCTACTCTATCATCTCTACTCTATCATCTCTATCATCTCTATCATCTCTGCTCTATCATCTCTACTCTACCATCTGTAGTCTCTATCATCTCTACTCTATCATCTCTACTCTATCATCTCTGCTCTATCATCTCTATTCTATCATCTCTGCTCTATCATCTCTACTCTACCATCTGTAGTCTCTATCATCTCTACTCTATCATCTCTACTCTATCCTCTCTACTCCCTGAATACAGTATCTAGTACTCTATCATCTCTACTCTATCATCTCTACTCTATCATCTCTATTCTATCATCTCTACTCTATCATCTCTACTCTATCATCTCTGCTCTATCATCTCTGCTCTATCATCTCTACTCTATCATCTCTACTCTATCATCTCTACTCTATCATCTCTATTCTATCATCTCTACTCTATCATCTCTACTCTATCATCTCTACTCTATCATCTCTATCATCTGTAGTCTCTATCATCTCTACTCTATCATCTCTGGTCTATCATCTCTACTCTATCATCTCTACTCTATCATCTCTATTCTATCCTCTCTACTCTATCATCTCTACTCTATCATCTCTATCATCTGTAGTCTCTATCATCTCTACTCTATCATCTCTACTCTATCATCTCTACTCTATCATCTCTACTCTATCATCTCTACTCTATCATATCATCTCTACTCTATCATCTCTACTCTATCATCTCTACTCTATCATCTCTACTCTATCATCTCTACTCTATCATCTCTACTCTATCATCTCTGCTCTATCATCTCTGCTCTATCATCTCTACTCTATCATCTCTGCTCTATCATCTCTGCTCTATCATCTCTACTCTATCATCTCTACTCTATCATCTCTACTCTATCATCTCTATCATCTGTAGTCTCTATCATCTCTACTCTATCATCTCTACTCTATCATCTCTACTCTATCATCTCTACTCTATCATCTCTACTCTATCATATCATCTCTACTCTATCATCTCTACTCTATCATCTCTACTCTATCATCTCTACTCTATCATCTCTACTCTATCATCTCTGCTCTATCATCTCTGCTCTATCATCTCTACTCTATCATCTCTACTCTATCATCTGTAGTCTCTATCATCTCTACTCTATCATCTCTACTCTATCATCTCTACTCTATCATCTCTACTCTATCATCTCTACTCTATCATCTGTAGTATGTCCAATCAATTGAATTTACCCCAGGTGGACCCCAATCCAGTTGTAGAAACATCTCAAGGACGATCAATGGAAACAGGAAGCACCTGATCTCAATCAAATCAAAGCATTACTCACACTGTGTCTAATGTAGGGGTCAGGGGTCACACAGAATGACCTGTTATAAACACACAGGTCAATTACTGTTCACCTCAGAGAGGAAGAGGAAGTAGGAAAATAGATTGGTGGCGCGATCGACCTTTTAAGGAGAGAGAGAGAGAGAGAGAGAGACTCAACAGGAAAACATTTAGTTCACTGCAAATATCGAGAAAGAGTATGACTTTCCTTTGATTGGTTGTGATGAGTTGTGTTCCACCAATCGGAGCAGTGTGTTCAGTCGGGTAACTAGCTGAGCTCTCTGTGTTGTGTCTCTCTTCAGGAGACGATGAGGGACAAAATCTACACCCCTCTGACTGTAGAGAGCGCTGTAGACGCCAGGTAGGACCCCGCACACTCTAACTTCACTACAACTCCCAGCATGCACTCTTCAGCGCGCTCTAACTTCACTACAACTCCCAGAATGCACTCTTCAGCGCGCTGTAGGCGCCAGGTAGGACCCCCCATGCACCTTAGCGCTCTAACTTCACTACAACTCCCAGCATGCACTCTTCAGCGCCTTCTAACTTCACTACAACTCCCAGCATGCACTCTTCAGCGCTCATGCACTCTTCAGCGCTGTGGTGCCAGGTAGGACCCCGCGCTCTAACTTCACTACAACTCCCAGCATGCACTCTTCAGTGCGCTCTAACTTCACTACAACTCCCAGCATGCACTCTTCAGCGCGCTGTAGACGCCAGGTAGGACCCCGTGCGCTCTAACTTCACTACAACTCCCAGCATGCACTCTTCAGCGCGCTCTAACTTCACTACAACTCCCAGCATGCACTCTTCAGCGCGCTCTAACTTCACTACAACTCCCAGCATGCACTCTTTAGCACGCTCTAACTTCACTACAACTCCACGCATGCACTCTTCAGGGCGCTGTAGACGCCAGGTAAGACCCCGCACGCTCTAACTTCACTACAACTCCCAGCATGCACTCTTCAGCGCTCTAACTTCACTACAACTCCCAGCATGCACTCTTCAGCGCGCTCTAACTTCACTACAACTCCCAGCATGCACTCTTCAGCGCGCTGTAGACGCCAGATAGGACCCCGCACGCTCTAACTTCACTATAACTCCCAGCATGCACTCTTCAGCGCGCTCTAACTTCACTACAACTCCCAGCATGCACTCTTCAGCGCGCTCTAAAACACTACAACTCCCAGCATGCACTCTTCAGCGCGCTGTAGACGCCAGGTAGGACCCGCACGCTCTAACTTCACTACAACTCCCAGCATGCACTCTTCAGCGCGCTGTTGACGCCAGGTAGGACCCGCACGCTCTAACTTCACTACAACTCCCAGCATGCACTCTTCAGCGCGCTCTAACTTCACTACAACTCCCAGCATGCACTCTTCAGCGCGCTGTAGACGCCAGGTAGGACCCGCACGCTCTAACTTCACTACAACTCCCAGCATGCACTCTTACTTCACTACAACTCCCAGCATGCACTCTTCAGCGTGCTGTAGACGCCAGGTAGGACCCGCATGCTCTAACTTCACTACAACTCCCAGCATGCACTCTTCAGCGCGCTGTAGACGCCAGGTAGGACCCGCATGCTCTAACTTCACTACAACTCCCAGCATGCACTCTTCAGCGCGCTGTAGACGCCAGGTAGGACCCGCACGCTCTAACTTCACTACAACTCCCAGCATGCACTCTTCAGCGCGCTCTAACTTCACTACAACTCCCAGCATGCACTCTTCAGCGTGCTGTAGACATGCCACTTGTTAATCTGTCTGTCTGTCTGTCTGTCTGTCTGTCTGTCTGTCTGTCTGTCTGTCTGTCTGTCTGTCTGTCTGTCTGTCTGTCTGTCTGTCTGTCTCCTGCTCCAGAGATGCTGTTGCCAAGATCCTGTACTCTCTGTTGTTCCACTGGCTGACTGAGAGGATTAATGGACAGGTTTACCCTCGACATCACGCTCTGTCAATATCTGTACTGGATATATATGGCTTTGAGGTACTCCACTTTATCCTTCCCTCCACCTCTCCCTCCTCCCTCCCTCCCTCCCTCCCTCCCTCCTCCCTCCCTCTCCCTCCCTCCTCTCTCTCCTCCATCTCCTCCTCTCTCTCTCTCCCTCCATCTCTCTCTCCCTCCATCTCTCTCTCTCTTCTCCCTCCATCCTCTCTCCCTCCTCTCCCTCCCTCCCTCCTCCCTCCGTCCCTCCCTCCCTCCCTCCATCCCCTCCGTCCTTCCCTCTCTCTCTCCTTCATCTTCCCTCCATCTCTCTCTCCCTCCATCTCTCTCCTCCCTTCGCCTCCATCTCTCCCTCCTCTCTCCCTCCCTCCTTCTCTCCTCCCGTCCCTCCATCTCTCCCGTCCCCCATCTCTCTCCTCATCTCTCTCTCCTCCCTTCGTCCCTCCATCTCTCTCTCTCTCCCTCCCCTCCTCCCTCCTCCCTCCCTCCTCTCTCTCTCTCCCTCCATCTCCGTCCCTCCACCTCTCTCTCCCTCCATCTCTCTCTCCCTCCCTCCGTCCCTCCATCTCTCTCTCCCTCCGCTCTCCCTCCATCTCTCTCTCCCTCCATCTCTCTCTCCCTCCCTCCGTCCCTCCATCTCTCGCTCCATCCACCCCTCGACACCACGCTCTGTCCACTAAAAACCCCTTCCTAATATTGCATTGCATAAAGCTGGTTGAGAGAATACCAAGAGTGTTCAAAGCTGTCATCAAGGCAAAGGGTGGCTACTATAAAATCATATATATATATTTTTTGGTTACTACATGATTCCATATTGTGTTATTTCATAGATTTGATGTCTTCACTATTATTCAACAATGTAGAAAATAGTAAAAAGTTAAGAAAAAGCCTTGAATGAGTAGGTGTGTACAAACGTTTGACTGGTGCTGTAAGTATCAGAGTGGATGAACAGGTAACTACCAGAATAAAGGAAACACCAACGTAATGTGTTTTAATAGGGCGTTGGGCAACCACCAATCAGAACAGCTTTAATACACCTTGGCATAAATAAGAATTAGTTCTTTATGTTCTTAACTGACTTGCCTAGTTAAATAAAGGTTAAATTATTATTATATATATTTTTTTAAATACATTACCTTTAACCATGATAATTGCTTAATTAACTCAGGAACACCACCTGTGTAGAAGCACCTGATTTCAATATACCTTGAATCCCTCGTTAACTTGTGTTTCCATTATTATTAATATAGTATCTAACCCAGTATCTCTGTCTCCTCCAGGACCTGTCAGTTAGCCCTATCTAACCCAGTATCTCTGTCTCCTCCAGGACCTGTCAGTTAGCCCTATCTAACCCAGTATCTCTGTCTCCTCCTCCAGGACCTGTCAGTTAGCCCTATCTAACCCAGTATCTCTGTCTCCTCCAGGACCTGTCAGTTAGCCCTATCTAACCCACTATCTCTGTCTCCTCCTCCAGGACCTGTCAGTTAGCCCTATCTAACCCAGTATCTCTGTCTCCTCCCAGGACCTGTCAGTTAGCCCTATCTAACCCAGTATCTCTGTCTCCTCCTCCAGGACCTGTCAGTTAGCCCTATCTAACCCAGTATCTCTGTCTCCTCCAGGACCTGTCAGTTAGCCCTATCTAACCCAGTATCTCTGTCTCCTCCTCCAGGACCTGTCAGTTAGCCCTATCTAACCCAGTATCTCTGTCTCCTCCAGGACCTGTCAGTTAGCCCTATCTAACCCAGTATCTCTGTCTCCTCCTCCAGGACCTGTCAGTTAGCCCTATCTAACCCAGTATCTCTGTCTCCTCCAGGACCTGTCAGTTAGCCCTATCTAACCCAGTATCTCTGTCTCCTCCTCCAGGACCTGTCAGTTAGCCCTATCTAACCCAGTATCTCTGTCTCCTCCAGGACCTGTCAGTTAGCCCTATCTAACCCAGTATCTCTGTCTCCTCCAGGACCTGTCAGTTAGCCCCATCTAACCCAGTATCTCTGTCTCCCTCCTCCAGGACCTGTCAGTTAGCCCTATCTAACCCAGTATCTCTGTCTCCTCCTCCAGGACCTGTCAGTTAGCCCTATCTAACTCCAGTATCTCTGTCTCCTCCTCCAGGACCTGTCAGTTAGCCCTATCTAACCCAGTATCTCTGTCTCCTCCAGGACCTGTCAGTTAGCCCTATCTAACCCAGTATCTCTGTCTCCTCCTCCAGGACCTGTCAGTTAGCCCTATCTAACCCAGTATCTCTGTCTCCTCCTCCAGGACCTGTCAGTTAGCCCTATCTAACCCAGTATCTCTGTCTCCTCCAGGACCTGTCAGTTAGCCCTATCTAACCCAGTATCTCTGTCTCCTCCTCCAGGACCTGTCAGTTAGCCCTATCTAACCCAGTATCTCTGTCTCCTCCCAGGACCTGTCAGTTAGCCCTATCTAACCCAGTATCTCTGTCTCCTCCCAGGACCTGTCAGTTAGCCCTATCTAACCCAGTATCTCTGTCTCCTCCTCCAGGACCTGTCAGTTAGCCCTATCTAACCCAGTATCTCTGTCTCCTCCCAGGACCTGTCAGTTAGCCCTATCTAACCCAGTATCTCTGTCTCCTCCTCCAGGACCTGTCAGTTAGCCCTATCTAACCCAGTATCTCTGTCTCCTCCAGGACCTGTCAGTTAGCCCTATCTAACCCAGTATCTCTGTCTCCTCCAGGACCTGTCAGTTAGCCCTATCTAACCCAGTATCTCTGTCTCCTCCAGGACCTGTCAGTTAGCCCTATCTAACCCAGTATCTCTGTCTCCTCCAGGACCTGTCAGTTAGCCCTATCTAACCCAGTATCTCTGTCTCCTCCTCCAGGACCTGTCAGTTAGCCCTATCTAACCCAGTATCTCTGTCTCCTCCAGGACCTGTCAGTTAGCCCTATCTAACCCAGTATCTCTGTCTCCTCCTCCAGGACCTGTCAGTTAGCCCTATCTAACCCAGTATCTCTGTCTCCTCCAGGACCTGTCAGTTAGCCCTATCTAACCCAGTATCTCTGTCTCCTCCAGGACCTGTCAGTTAGCCCTATCTAACCCAGTATCTCTGTCTCCTCCTCCAGGACCTGTCAGTTAGCCCTATCTAACCCAGTATCTCTGTCTCCTTCCAGGACCTGTCAGTTAGCCCTATCTAACCCAGTATCTCTGTCTCCTCCTCCAGGACCTGTCAGTTAGCCCTATCTAACCCAGTATCTCTGTCTCCTCCAGGACCTGTCAGTTAGCCCTATCTAACCCAGTATCTCTGTCTCCTCCAGGACCTGTCAGTTAGCCCTATCTAACCCAGTATCTCTGTCTCCTCCAGGACCTGTCAGTTAGCCCTATCTAACCCAGTATCTCTGTCTCCTCCTCCAGGACCTGTCAGTTAGCCCTATCTAACCCAGTATCTCTGTCTCCTCCTCAGGACCTGTCAGTTAGCCCTATCTAACCCAGTATCTCTGTCTCCTCCTCCAGGACCTGTCAGTTAGCCCTATCTAACCCAGTATCTCTGTCTCCTCCAGGACCTGTCAGTTAGCCCTATCTAACCCAGTATCTCTGTCTCCTCCTCCAGGACCTGTCAGTTAGCCCTATCTAACCCAGTATCTCTGTCTCCTCCTCCAGGACCTGTCAGTTAGCCCTATCTAACCCAGTATCTCTGTCTCCTCCAGGACCTGTCAGTTAGCCCTATCTAACCCAGTATCTCTGTCTCCTCCAGGACCTGTCAGTTAGCCCTATCTAACCCAGTATCTCTGTCTCCTCCAGGACCTGTCAGTTAGCCCTATCTAACCCAGTATCTCTGTCTCCTCCTCCAGGACCTGTCAGTTAGCCCTATCTAACCCAGTATCTCTGTCTCCTCCAGGACCTGTCAGTTAGCCCTATCTAACCCAGTATCTCTGTCTCCTCCAGGACCTGTCAGTTAGCCCTATCTAACCCAGTATCTCTGTCTCCCTCCAGGACCTGTCAGTTAGCCCTATCTAACCCAGTATCTCTGTCTCCTCCTCAGGACCTGTCAGTTAGCCCTATCTAACCCAGTATCTCTGTCCTCCTCCAGGACCTGTCAGTTAGCCCTATCTAACCCAGTATCTCTGTCTCCTCCAGGACCTGTCAGTTAGCCCTATCTAACCCAGTATCTCTGTCTCCTCCTCCAGGACCTGTCAGTTAGCCCTATCTAACCCAGTATCTCTGTCTCCTCCAGGACCTGTCAGTTAGCCCTATCTAACCCAGTATCTCTGTCTCCTCCAGGACCTGTCAGTTAGCCCTATCTAACCCAGTATCTCTGTCTCCTCCAGGACCTGTCAGTTAGCCCTATCTAACCCAGTATCTCTGTCTCCTCCTCCAGGACCTGTCAGTTAGCCCTATCTAACCCAGTATCTCTGTCTCCTCCTCCAGGACCTGTCAGTTAGCCCTATCTAACCCAGTATCTCTGTCTCCTCCAGGACCTGTCAGTTAGCCCTATCTAACCCAGTATCTCTGTCTCCTCCTCCAGGACCTGTCAGTTAGCCCTATCTAACCCAGTATCTCTGTCTCCTCCAGGACCTGTCAGTTAGCCCTATCTAACCCAGTATCTCTGTCTCCTCCTCCAGGACCTGTCAGTTAGCCCTATCTAACCCAGTATCTCTGTCTCCTCCTCCAGGACCTGTCAGTTAGCCCTATCTAACCCAGTATCTCTGTCTCCTCCTCCAGGACCTGTCAGTTAGCCCTATCTAACCCAGTATCTCTGTCTCCTCCAGGACCTGTCCTTCAACAGCTTTGAGCAGCTCTGTATTAACTATGCTAATGAGTACCTGCAGTTCCTCTTCAACGGGATCGTTTTCAGACAGGAACAGGTGAGGGTTTGTTACGTGTTATGACGCTGTTATGAAGCCTGTATGAAGCCTGTTTGTCATCTGCCTGTCAGGAGAAGTACAGCAGGGAGCAGATCCTGTGGCGGGATGACCTGTTATAATTGTTAGTGTGTGTATGAAGCCTTATGAAGCCTTATGAAGCATGTTATTTTACATTAACATGTTGGTCATTTAGCAGACGTTCTTATCCAGACAGACATACAGTTACTGCATTCATCTGAAGATAGCTAGGTGATTGCTAGGTGGGACAACCACATATTACAGGCATATAATGCAAATAGTCCGGGTAGCCATTTGATTAGATGTTAAGGAGTCTTATGGCTTGGGGGTAGAAGCTGTTGAGAAGCCTTTTGAACCTAGACTTGGCGCTCCGGTACCGCTTGCCTTGCGGTAGCAGAGAGAACAGTCTATGACTGGGGTGGCTGGAGTCTTTGACAATTTTTAGGGCTTTCCTCTGACACCGCCTGGTAGAGGTCCTGGATGGCAGGAAGCTTGGCCCCAGTGATGTACTGGGCCGTAGTGCCTTGTGGTCGGAGGCCAAGCAGGTTGCCATACCAGGCAGTGATGCAACCAGTCAGGATGCTCTCGATTGTGCAGCTGTCGAACCTTTTGAGGATCTGAGGACCCATGGCAAATTTTTTCAGTCTCCTGAGGGGGAATAGGTTTTGTCGTGCCCTCTTCACGACTGTCTTGGTGTGCTTGGACCATGTTAGTTTGTTGGTGATGTGGACACCAAGGAACTTGAAGCTCTCAACGTGCTCCACTGCAGCACCGTCTCGATGAGAATGGGGGGCGTGCTCGGTCCTCCTTTTCCTGTAGTCCACAATCATCTCCTTAGTCTTGATCACGTTGAGGGAGAGGTTGTTGTCCTGGCACCACACGGCCAGGTCTCAAATCTCCTCCCCTATAGGCTGTCTCGTCGTTGTCTGTGATCAGGCCTACCACTGTTAAACAGGTGAATGTTGACCTGTTTAAAGGTCTTACTCACATCGGCTATGGAGAGCGTGATCACACAGTCATCCGGAACAGCTGGTGCTCTCATGCATGTTTCAGTGTTATTTGCCTCGGAGCGAACATAGAAGTAGTTTAGCTCGTCTGGTAGGCTCGTGTCACTGGGCAGCTCTCGGCTGTGCTTCCCTTTGTAGTCTATAATGGTTTGTAAGTTCTGCCACATCCGACGAGCATCAGAGCCGGTGTAGTACGATTCAATCTTAGCCCTGTATTGACGCTTTGCCTGTTTGATGGTTCGTCGGAGGGCATAGCGGGATTTCTTATAAGCTTCCGGGTTAGAGTCCCGCTCCCTTGAAAGCGTCAGCTCTACCCTTTAGCTCAGTGCGGATGTTGCCTGTAATCCATGGCTTCTGGTTGGAGAATGTACGTACGGTCACTGTGGGGACGACGTCATCCGATGCACTTATTGATGAAGCCAATGACTGATGTGGTGTACTCCTCAATGCCATCGGAAGAATCCCCGAACATGTTCCAGTCTGTGATAACAAAACAGTCCTGTAGTTTAGCATCTGCTTCATCTGACCACTTTTTTATAGACCGAGTCACTGGTGCTTCCTGCTTTAGTTTTTGATTGTATGCAGGAATCAGGAGGATAGAATTATGGTTAGATTTACCAAATGGAGGGCTGAGGGAGAGCTTTGTACGCGTCTCTGTGTCTGGAGTAGAAGGTGGTCCAGAGTTCTTCCCCCTCTGGTTGCACTTTTAACATGCTGATAGAAATGTGTTAAAACTGATTAAAGTCCCTGGCTCTGGCTGAACGTTTTTTTTCCTGTTTGCTTACGGCGGAATACAGTTCATTCAGTGCGGTTTTTAGTGCATCGGTCTGTGGTGGTATGTAAACAGCTACGATAAAATACAGATGAAATCTCTCTAGGTAGGTAGTGTGGTCTACAGCTTATCATGAGATACTCTACCTCAGGTCGAGCGAAACGCTCGGACAGGAGACTGACATGTCTTATATCAGATACTCATCGAAGAGGCAGGGTTATAGGAGGACAGAAGGGGAGCATATCCCTGGCTCTATGTCCTGTTCCAAAGTGTTATAATGCTTACGAAGCCTGTATGTCGTGGTGTCTGTCAGGAGGAGTACAACAGAGAGCAGATTATGTCCTGTTCCAAAGTGTTATAATAGCGTTATGAAGCCTGTATGTCGTGTGTCTGTCAGGAGGAGTACAACAAGGAGCAGATCCCGTGGCTGTATGTCCTGTTCCAAAGTGTTATAATGCGTTACAAAGCCTGTATGTCGTGTGTCTGTCAGGAGGAGTACAACAGAGACAGATTATGTCCTGTTCCAAAGTGTTATAATGCGTTACGAAGCCTGTATGTCATGTGTCTGTCAGGAGGAGTACAACAGAGAGCAGATCCCGTGGCAGGACATCCCGTTCAACGACAACCAGGCCTGCATCGACCTCATCTCCTCTAAGCCCCATGGAGTACTGAGGATCCTGGACGATCAGAGCTGCTTCCCCAGGTACACACTCACACTCACACACACACACACACACACACACACACACACACACACACAACACAGACACAGACACAGACACACACTATACACACACACACACACACAGACACACACACACACACACACACACACACACACACACACACACACACACACACACACACACACACACACACACACACACAGACACAGATACACACACACACACAGACACACACACACACGCACACAGACACTGGTTATGCTCTGTTCCTCTGTTGCTAGGCGACAGACCACACCTTCCTCCAGAAGTGTCATTATCACCATGGTAACAACAAGATCTACCTGAAGCCAAAGATGCCCCTCCCAGAATTCACCATCAAACACTTCGCTGGCCCGGTCACCTACCAGGTACACACACACACCTACCAGGTACACACACACACACACACACACACACACACACACACCTGCCAGGTACACACACACACCTGCCAGGTACACGTACACACACACACACCTGCCAGGTACACACACACAAATGCCAGGCACACACACACCTACCAGGTACACACACACACCTGCCAGGAACACACACACACCTGCCAGGTACACACACACACACACCACCCAGGTACACACACACACCTGCCAGGTACACACACACACCTGATGTTAATGTAACTAAGTCTCTCTGGATGAGAACGTCTGTTAAATGACTACCATGTCTCTCCTCTCATCTGGCTTCCTAAACTATATAAATGTCACCAAACACTCTGTCATGTAAACCTTCTACCAATCATGCCACCTTCTGGAAATGGGACAGACCATGAAAACATCCCATAATACACACCACGGTAAATGAGACAGACCATGAAAACATCCCATAATACACACCACGGTAAATGAGACAGACCATGAAAACATCCCATAATACCCACACCACAGGAAATGAGACAGACCATGAAAACATCCCATAATACACACCACAGTAAATGGGACAGACCGTGAAAACATCCCATAATACACACCACGGTAAATGGGACAGACCATGAAAACATCCCATATTACCCACATCACAGGAAATGGGACAGACCAGAAAACATCCCATCTTCCACACACCACAGTAAATGAGACGGACCATGAAAACATCCCATATTCCACACACCACAGGAAATGAGACGGACTCATGAAAACATCCCATATTCCACACACCACAGGAAATGAGACGGACCGTGAAAACATCCCATATTACCCACACCACAGAAATGAGACAGACCATGAAAACATCCCATATTACCCACACCACAGGAAATGGGACAGACCAGAAAACATCCCGTCTTACCCACACCACAGGAAATGAGACAGACCATGAAAACATCCCATAATACACACCACAGTAAATGAGACGGACCATGAAAACATCCCACAATACACACCACGGTAAATGGGACAGACCATGAAAACATCCCATAATACACACACGGTAAATGGGACAGACCATGAAAACATCCGATATTACCCACACCACAGGAAATGAGACAGACCAAGAAAACATCCCATATTCCACACACCACAGGAAATGAGACGTGACCATGAAAACATCCCATATTCCACACACCACAGGAAATGAGACGGACCAGAAAACATCCCATATTCCACACACCACAGGAAATGAGACGGACCGTGAAAACATCCCATATTACCACACCACAGGAAATGAGACAGACCATGAAAACATCCCACAATACCCACACCACAGGAAATGGGACAGACCATGAAAACATCCCTGTCTTACCCACACCACAGAAATGAGACGGACCATGAAAACATCCCATATTACCCACACCACAGGAAATGAGACGGACCATGAAAACATCCCATCTTACACACACCACAGGAAATGAGACGGACCGTGAAAACATCCCACAATACCCACACCACAGGAAATGAGACAGACCATGAAAACATCCCATATTACCCACACCACAGGAAATGAGAGACCATGAAAACATCCCATAATACACACCACAGTAAATGAGAGACCAGAAAACATCCTATAATACACACCACAGGAAATGAGACAGACCATGAAAACATCCCATATTACCCACACCACAGGAAATGAGAGAACAGACCATGAAAACATCCCATAATACCCACACCACAGGAAATGGGGACAGACCATGAAAACATCCCATAATACACACACCACAGGAAATGAGACGGACCATGAAAACATCCCATATTCCACACACCACAGGAAATGAGACGACCGTGCAAAACATCCCAAAACACACCACAGGAAAAGAGACAGACCATGAAAACATCCCATAATACCCACACCACAGGAAATGAGACAGACCATGAAAACATCCCATAATACCCACACCACAGGAAATGGGACAGACCATGAAAACATCCCATAATACACACACCACAGAAATGAGACGGACCAGAAAACATCCCATATTCCACACACCACAGGAAATGAGACGGACCGTGAAAACATCCCATAATACCCACACCACAGGAAATGAGACAGACCATGAAAACATCCCGACAATACCCACACCACAGGAAATGGGACGACCATGAAAACATCCCGCCTTACCCACACCACAGGAAATGAGACGGACCAGGAAAACATCCCATATTACCCACACCACAGGAAAAAAACAGACCATGAAAACATCCCATATTACCCACACCACAGGAAATGAGAGACAGAGACCATGAAAACATCCCATATTCCACAGCCACCACAGGAAATGAGAACAGACCAAGAAAACATCCCATAATACAGCACCACAGTAAATGAGACAGACCAGAAAAACATCCCGTATTACCACCACACCACAGATGAAATGTGGGACAGACCATGAAAACATCCCATAATACACACCACAGTAAATGAGACAGACCATGAAAACATCCCATATTACACACACCACAGGAAATGGGACAGACCATGAAAAACAATCCCATAATACCCACACCCCAGGAAATGAGACAGACCATGAAAACATCCCATAATACACACCACAGTAAATGAGACGGGACCATGAAAACATCCCATATTACCCACACCACAGGAAATGGACGGACGAAAACATCCGATAATACCCACACCCAGGAAATGGGACAGACATGAAAACATCCCATATTACACACACCACAGGAAATAGACAGACCATGAAAACATCCCATATTACCCACACCACAGGAAATGAGACAGACCAAGAAAACATCCCTATCTTACACACACCACAGGAAATGAGACAGACCATGAAAACATCCCACATTACCCACAACCACAGGAAATGAGACGGACCATGAAAACACCCCATAGTACCCACACCACAGGAAATGAGAGCAGACCATGAAAACATCCCATAATACCCACACCACAGGAAATGAGACAGACCATGAAAACATCCCATAATACCCACACCACAGGAAATGAGACAGACCAGGAAAACATCCCATCTTACACACACCAGAGGAAATGAGACGGACCATGAAAACATCCCCTATCACACACACCACAGGAAATGAGACGGACCATGAAAACATCCACACACACCGCAGGAAATGGGACAGACCACGGAAACCATCCCGCCTTACACACACCACAGGAAACGAGACGGACCAAGAAAACATCCCGCCTTACACACACCACAGGAAAATGAGACGGACCATGAAAACATCCCGTGCTTACACACACCACAGGAAGAGACGGACCATGAAAACATCCCGCCTTACACACACCACAGGAAATGAGACGGACCATCATGGTTTCTTCCTGTCTGTACCTTCTGTCATCTCACTGTAGGTCACAAGTTTCTGGATAAGAACTACGACCAGGTTGGACAGAAGTTCTGGATCTGTTCAGCCACAGCAAGAACAAGGTAGGAGGGGTTAAAGGTTAGGGTTAGGGGCTAGGGTTAAAGGTTAGGGGTTAGGTTAGGGCTAGGGTTAGGGTTAGGGTTAGAACTACACCAGGTTGGACAGGAAGTTCTGGATCTGTTCAGTCACAGCAAGAACAAGGTAGGAGGGGTTAAAGGTTAGGGGTTAGGGGCTAGGGGTTAGAACCACGACCAGGTTGGACAGGAAGTTCTGGATCTGTTCAGCCACAGCAAGAACAAGGTAGGGAGGGGGTTAAAGGTTAGGGTTAGGGTTAGGAAGACCAGGTTGGCAGGAGTTAGCAAGGTAGGAGGGGTTAAAGGTTAGGCTAGCGGTTAGGGCTAGGGGCTAGGGGTTAGGGGCTAGGGGTTAGAACTACGCCAGGCTGGACAGGAAGTTCTGGATCTGTTCAGCCACAGCAAGAACAAGGTAGGAGGGGTTAGGGTTAGGGGTTAAAGGTTAGGTTTAGGGCTAGGGCTAGGGTTAGGGGTTAGGGCTAGGCTAGGGGTTAGGAAGCTAGGGGTTAGGGTTAGGTTAGGGGCTGGTTAGGGGTTAGTTAGAACTACGACCAGGTTGGACAGGAAGTTCTGGATCGTTAGTCACAGCAAGAACAAGGTAGGAGGGGTTAAAGGTTAGGGGTTAGAGGTTAGGGGTTAGGGTTAGGGCTAGGGGTTGAGGGGTTAGGGGTTAAAGGTTAGGTTAAGGGTTAGGGTAGGGGTTAGGGGTTAGGGGCTAGGGGCTAGGGGTTAGGGGTTAGGGGTAGAACACCAGGTTGGACAGGAAGCTCTGGATCTGTTCAGTCACAAGGCAAGAACAAGGTAGGAGGGGTTAAAGGTTAGGGGTTAGAGGTTAGGTTAGGGGTTAGGGGTTAGGATTAGGCTAGGTTAGGAGGGTTAAAGGTTAGGGGTTAAAGGTTAGGGGTTAGGGCTAGGGTTAGGGTTAGGGCTAGGGGATAGGGCTAGGTGCTAGGTTAGGTTAGGTTTAGAACTACGACCAGGCTGGACAGGAAGTTCTGGATCTGTCAGTCACAGCAAGAACAAGGTAGGGAGGGGTTAAAGGTTAGGGTTAGGTTAGGGTTAGGTTAGGGCTAGGGGTTAGCTAGGTTAGGAATAGGGGCTAGGGTAGGGGTTAGGTTAAAGGTTAGGTTAAAGGTTAGTTAGCTAGGGGAATTAGGGCTAGGGGCTAGGGGTTAGGGTAGGGGTTAGAACTACGACCAGGTTGGACAGGAAGTTCTGGATCTGTAGTCACAGCAAGAACAAGGTAGGAGGGGGTTAAAGGTTAGAGGTTAAAGGTTAGGGGCTAGGGCCTAGGGGTTAGCTAGGGGCTAGGGGTTAGGGCTTAGAACTACGACCAGGTTGGACAGGAAGTTCTGGATCTGTCTAGTCACAGCAAGAACAAGGTAGGAGGGTTAAAGGTTAGAGGTTAAAGGTTAGGTTAGGGAAGATAGGGAGTTAGGGCTAGGGCTAGGGTAAAGGTTAGGGGTTAGGAGGTTAAAGGTTAGGTTAGGGATAGGTTAAAGGTTAGGGGTTAGAGGTTAAAGGTTAGGGCTAGGGGCTAGGGGTTAGGGGTTGAAAAGCGCCTAGGTAAAGGTTAGGTTAGGGCTAGGGGTTAGGGGCTAGGGTAGGTTTAGGCTAGGTTGAAGAAGAAGTGTTATAGGTTAGGGGCCAGGGGTTAGGGCTAGGGTTAGGGGTTAGGGCTAAAGGTTAGGGTTAAAGGCTAGGGCGAGAGGGCTAAAAGGTTAGAGGGCAGGGGTTAGGAGTTAAAGGTTGGGGCTAGGGTTAGGTTGGCTAGGGGTTATGGGTTAGGGTTAAAGGCTAAAGGTTAGGGTTAAAGTTAGTTAGGTAGGGCCTAGGGCCTAGGGGTTAGGCGTTAGGTTGGTGTTAAAGGTTAGGGTTAGGCTGAAGGTTAGGGTTAGAGGCTAGGGGTTAGGGGTTAGATAGGGGTTAGTAATAGGGGTTAGGGGCTAAAGAGTTAGGGGCTGTTAGGGCTAGGGGTTAGTTAGATCTAGGGCATAGGGTTAGCGTAGGGTTATGGGTCAAAGGTTAGAGTTAGGGGCTAGGGTTAGGGGGGCTGGGTTAGGGGTTAGAGGTTAGGGTCTAGGGGTTAGGGCTAGGGGTTAGGGGTTAGGGGCCAAAGGATAGGTAGGGCGCTAGGGGTTAGGGTAGAGGGTAGGGTTAAAAAGGTTTAGGGTTTAGGGGTTAGGTAGAACAACGGCCAGGTTGGAGGCAAGTTATAGATCCGTTAATTCACAGTAAGAACAAGGTAGGAGGGGTTAAAGGTTAGGGTTAAAGGCTAGGTTAGGGGTTAGAGGTTAAAGGTTAGGGGTTAAAGGTTAGGGGCTAGGGTTAGGGGTTAGGGTTAGAACTAGTCAGGTAATGGTGTTATTAAACTAAACGAGACAGTAGTTTATCTGGTCAGGTAATGGTGTTATTATACTAAACCAGACAGTAGTTTACCTGGTAGTAATGGTGTTATTATACTAAACTAGACAGTAGTTTACCTGGTCAGGTAATGGTGTTATTATACTAAACCAGACAGTAGTTTACCTGGTCAGGTAATGGTGTTATTATACTTAAAACCAGACAGTAGTTTACCTGGGTCAGGTAATGGCGTTATTAAACTAAAACCAGACAGTA